>NW_016811643.1:586977-688527 GCF_001698545.2 Rhinopithecus bieti
TATATATATATATATATATATATACACACAATAGATTATTATTCAGCCTTAAAAAATGAAATTCTGATACATACTACAACATGGATGAAACTTGAAAACTTTATTCCAAGAACAGTCAGTCAGTCAAAAAGGGACAAATACTGTATGATTCCACTTATATAAGGTACCTAGAAGAGTCAAATTCATTGAGACAGAAAGTAGAGTGGGGGTTGCCAGGGTTTGAGAGGGTGGGAGAATGGGGAGTGATTATTTAATGGGCATAGAGTTTCAGTGGATAACTTTAAAAAGTCCTGGAGGGCTGGGCACAGTGGCTCATGTCTGTAATCCCAGCACTTTGGGAGGCTGAGGCAGGCGGGCAGATTACATGAGGTCAGAAGTTTGAGACCAGCCTGACCAACATGGTGAAACTCCGTCTCTACTAAAAATACAAAAACTAGTTGGCCATGGTGGTGTGTGCCTATAATCCCAGCTGAGGCAGAAGAATCACTTGAACCTGGGAGGCAGAGGTTGCAGTGAGCCAAGATTGCGCCACTGCACTCCAGCTTGGGTGACTGAACAAGACTCCATCTCAAATAAATAAATAAATAAATAGTCCTGGAGATGGATGGTGATGATGTGATGGTTGCCCAACATTGTGCGTATACTTAATACCAGTGAATTAATTGTACAGTCAAAAAGGATTAAAATCATAAATTTTGTTATGTATATTTTATCATAATAAAAGACAAACAAAATAACAATAAACAAACAAACAAAACTTGGCCTTGACCAGCACATCTACTGTACTGGGAGACAATTCTCCCAGGGCCAATCAGATTTCTACATGTTTTGTGAGCAGAGACAGACTACCTTTGTTCCAGAGGATCTTTTCAAGGATATTTGTAGAGCAGACAGCCTTGGAAGATAAAGATAAAAATAGTATCCCCTTCTGGAGCCAAAACCAGGTTTATTGACTGTCTGGTGGGCAGGCTTACTGCCCCTTGTGAAAGACGCGGATTGCCTAAGCTCCACGTTCCTTACCTTGTCATGCAAGCCATTGCATGTGCAGGTATTACCTGGACCCCTTTGCATTGTCCTGCAGGAATTGGGGAACAAGTGCAAATGCTGATATTTGGGCTACTTCTGTTGTTGTGAGGAAGAAAGTTCTTTATCTTTAACCAGAAGTCTTGTGTCTTCTGCCAGCATCTATGAAACTATAGCAGGCCAACTCATTGGCTTGGAAGTGTGGTCAAATCACAGGCCCTTCCCACTTTCTTCATACTTTTTGCATCGAAATATCAGGTGGGAGAAAAAAAAAATCTGTATTTCTGGCTCATGACTGTAATCCCAGCACTTTGGGAGGCCGAGGTGGGCGGATCACTTGAGGTCAGGAGTTTGAGACTGGCCTGGCCAACATGGTGAAACCCTGTCTCTACCAAAAATACAAAAATTAGCCAGGTGTGGTGGTGCATGTCTGTAATCCCAGCTACTTGGGAGGCTGAGGCAGGAGAATCGCTTGAACCTGGGAGGCAGAGGTTGCAGTGAGCTGAGATTGTGCCACTGTACTCCAGCCTGGGTGACAGAGTGAAACTGTGTCTCGAAAACAATTCTGTATTTCTGACATTATGATGCAGTGGGCCAACTTGGGTTTATAGGAATCTTGCCCTAGACCTAAACCCCTGAAGAGCTGGTTTCCTCCTTTTGAAGGCTGCTTCTCCCTTTTCACTCCAGCTGCCAGGACACTCACAGTGAAGTTTCCCTGTTCACCTACCTGAGGACCAACATTCATCTCAACCTTCTATGTAATTTCTATATTCCTGCTCCTGGATTTAAAACAATTAAGATGTAATTCACATACCATAAAATTCAGCCTTTCAAAGTGGACAATTCAGAGGTTTTTAGCATATTCACAAGATTGTGCAACCATCATCACTATCTAATTTCAGAATATTTTAATAACCATAGAAAGAAATCCTGTACCCAATAACAGTTACTCCCCATTCCTTTTTTCCCCATGGCCCTGGAAACTATGAATCTCCTTTCTATATTTATGAATTTGCCTGTTCTGGACATTTTATGTAAATTGAATCATACAATGTTCACCATTTGGTGTCTGACTTTTGCTTAGTGTGTCTTCAAGGTTCATCCATGTTGTAGTATAAATAAAAACTTCTGGCCAGGCGCGGTGGCTCAAGCCTGTAATCCCAGCACTTTGGGAGGCCGAGACGGGCAGATCACGAGTTCAGGAGATCGAGACCATCCTGGCTAACACGGTGAAACCCCGTCTCTACTAAAAAAATACAAAAAACTAGCTGGGTGAGGTGGCGGGCGCCTGTAGTCCCAGCTACTTGGGAGGCTGAGGCAGGAGAATGGCCTAAACCCGGGAGGCGGAGCTTGCAGTGAGCTGAGATCTGGCCACTGCAGTCCAGCCTGGGCAACAGAGCGAGACTCCGTCTCAAAAACAACAACAACAACAACAAAAAAAACCACTTCATTTTTATGGCTGAATAATATTCCATTGTATGGATAGACCACATAATTGTTTATCTGTTCATCCATGCTGGCATTCTGGGTTATTCCCACTTTTTGGCTATTATGAATAATTCTGTAGCCATTTTAGTGGGTGTAAAGTGGTATTATATTGTGGTCTTGATTTGCATTTCCCTAATTGTACCTTTTCTTATGTTGTCATTCATATTTTACCATTTCATGATATGCTCTGAAGCCTGACATCTTGTGGAACAAGTACCCCATGGAGTGGGAGAGTCATGAGTTTCAGGGACAGATAGTCCCAGGTTTGAACCCCTTTGCATCTACTAGTTATGTGACCTCGAGCAAGTTATTTAACTCTCTGAGTCTCAGTTTCCTCACTTATTCTATGTGAGTTATAGTATTAACCCGTCTTGGTGTTGCTGTTATTATAAGATAAATCTATGACAAACCCCCTGAGTGGGCCTGGCACAAAACAAGTCCTCCATGAATCTCACCAATGAATCCAAGAGTCAGAAGGGGAGATTTACTGCCTGGGAGGAGACCTAGGCTGGGGACTGTTTAGCTTTTAATCTATCATCTGCTTTACTACAGCAACTTTTTACAACAGAGGCATTTCTGTGCCAAACATTAGCCTCTCTGTGCCTCTGTTTCCCCTCCATGCTATGGAGGTGTGTGCTCCTCAGGAGCATGGTGGGCCGCAATGCGAAGGCATGAGGAATGAGACTGCACCATGCTGTCAAGTACTGGTGAATCTGCAGGATAGGTTCTGGCACTTCCAAGTCTGTCTCTTGCCTCAACCATCAGATTAGCCGCTGCCTGAGGCAATTTCTTCCCCCCTCAGACAATGGGCTCTCCTTCTCCTGTGCAGATCTGTCCCCTCGTGCCTCTGTCCCTCAATAGAAGGGACAGGACACTCAGGAACTGTGGGCTGATTTGAAAGGCTGGTTCCTATCCCTCTGGTATGACAGAAACAAGGTTATCCCTCACTCTGAGTTGAGATCTGCCTCCTGGTACCATAGGACAGCCCCAACTCCGTCCCAGGCAAGCAAAACCAGAACTGCCCTGGGAGTCAGGATGCCAGGCTCTGTCTCAGCTACTGCAGAGTTCATCTTCCTGGAGCTCAGTACCCAGCCCAGCCCCTGAGTTCCTAAGGAGCGAGTTGGACCCACTAGCCCCTTGGTCCCTGGCATCCACACAGAGCTGGGCACAGAAGCCACTGACCGAGCCTACACCATCTCTATAGACCAATGACTGCATCTTGTGCAGACCCTGCCCTCTCATGGAACTATTAATGACAGAGCCAGCCCTGGGACAGGGGAAGCAGCAAGATATCACCCCATGCCCGGGCATTGGCCCTAACTAGACAAGCCAACAGTCAGAGAGGGAGAGTCAGAGCCTGGGCTGCCAGATCCCCACCCCAGCCTGAAATAGAAACCCATTTCAGAGACAAATGGGGAAATGGTCCCAAGGCAGGAGGGGGCAGGGTGGGCTGTTGCACCCAGCTTCCTGAGAGTCTCGACGGGCCCCGGGAGTGCTGTAATGGGCACCTGTTGCCAGGCTCTGCCGACTCACTCTAACGCTAAGGAACCAGGAAAGCTAGGTTCAGGGCTCTGGACGTGGACACTGACAAATTACAGTCCCAGCTCCCACATTGGATAGGATCCTTTAATTTCTCTGAGCCTCAGCTTCCTCTGCTGTAAAATAGGAATAATAATAATCCTGATTGCTTTCTTTTTCTTTTATTTTCTTTCTTTCATTTTTTTTTTTTTTTTTTTTTTTTTTTTTGGAGACAGAGTCTTGGTCTTGTCGCCCAGGCTGGAGTACAGTGGCACGATCTCAGCTCGCTGCAACCTCCACCTCCCGGCTTCAAGTGATTCTCCTGCCTCAGCCTCCTGATGATTTCATTTTTGTGTAAAACACTTGACACATTGTAGTTGCTCAATGACAGATCTTGTTGTTATTACCTAACTTTCTCTTTCAGCTCAATTTTGATGGAATGATTTATTCATCTGTTATTTCATTTACTTATTCATTCAGCCAAACAGCCAACACACACCTACTAGGTAAGCCACAACAGTTAATAAAGTTTTCGGAGTTAGGTAAGAATTGAAACCCTAGCGCTGCTGCTAGTTGGCTGGATAACTCTGGGAGAGCCATTTCCCTTCAATAAGCCTCCATTTCCTTGCCTGTAAAATGGGAACAATAAATACCATTTCTGGAGGGCATTGGGATGTTATAAAGAGTCAGTGGCACTCGAGGCGAGCAGTTTGAGACCAGCCTGGGCAACACAGCAAAATCTCATCTCTACAAAATATTTTAAAAAATTAACTGAGCATTGTGACACATGCCTGTCGTCCCAGCAACTTTTAGGTTGAGGCAGGAGGATTGCTTAAGCCGAGGAGTTCAAGGTTACAGAAAGCAATGACGGTGCCACTGTACTCCAACCTGGGTGACAGAGCAAAACCCTATCTTTAAAAAAATAAAAATTCCAAAATAAAAAGGGTCAGTGGGACAGTGGTGTGAAAACAGCCAGTGCATAGCCACTGATGGAAAAACAGGTGGCAAGTGGGCTGTACAGAGAAACCAGGCAAGCTTCTGGCAGAACAGGCCATGCTGGGAGCTACTGGTAGTCGGGCCTCCAGAGACAGCCACAGGATAAGACAAGGGCAGGAGAGAAGAGTCGGCAGGCTCAGAAACAATTGCCAGGTTTCCGGACCATGGCCCCCTCCCTTTCTGATAAACTGACAAACAGGGAGGAAATGCAAAAAAAGGTTGTAAGAGTTTTAGAAGAGTCCCCCCCACCCAGCCAGTCATACACACACACACATACACTGGAAGCTGGACGTTCTCACTCTCGCATACACACCCAGGGGCTTGGCACACACACAGTTGCACCTTCTGGGGCACAACACTTTATGTTTGCAAAGGGCCTTCTTATTTTTCATCTCATTGATACTGAGGGGTGGAGAGGTTCCCTGAATCTGACCCATTCTAGAGCTGGCAAGAGAAGAGAGTCCCAAATATCTTCAAGAGTTGGGACTGAACGCATGGGCTGGGCTGCCTGTTTTCTCTGTGTGGGTGTCAGCAGAGCTGAATGGCAATAGAAACTCCGGAAAAGTTTTAACCCAGCTCTCCCAGATAGGTCCTTTCACCCTTAACAGGTCACACCTAGACTCAGGGACTCATTCTTTTTTTTTTTCCAAACCACTCTCGTGGGGCCAGCTCCAGGCTGTCTTAAGATTTAGCTGGAATGGCAGAGGTGAGAGGCTTCCCAAGGGTCTCCTCTGTGGACAATTATTCGGTCACTAATCCTTCCTACTCACTCCCTCAACCAAAGTTCCTGGGGAGTTCTGGGGGCAGGGCCCAGCCTCCTCTGTGAGGGCTGCTCTCCAGCATACTACACTTAGCAGTGTTCACATAGCAGCGAGAGACCACTGTTGCCCCCATTTTAGAGAGGAAGAAATTGAGGCCCAGAGAGGAAAAGTGTCCTTGCCAGCCATTTGGACTCATACCCAGACCTTTGTGGCTCTGAGTCCTGCCTGAGCTATTCCACTTCTTCAGCAAGGCACAGCCCAGCACCAATGTGTCCATCTCCTCCCCGCCCCCGCTGACCCCATCCTGCGTGCCTCAGCCCTCCGTGCTATGCAGTCTGCAGGCTCCAGGCATAGTCAGGCAGAGGAAGGAGGAGGACCCCAGTGTCTGCCCCAATGCTGCTCTTGCCTGTGATGAACCTCGGTGGCTGCAAGTGGACTGCATGTACTCAGGAAGATGCTAGGGGAGCTGAGGGGCGTAAGCCCTTCCAGGCATGGACCCAGAAAACTCACCCAGGAGTTAGCGAGTGCCCCGCTTGCAGTCCGTGAAGTGCTGGAGCAAATACCCACTCGTGGAGCAGCCCCTGCTACCAGTCAGTTCTATGCCTGAAACTGTCGCGTGCAATGTCTGGCAGAAGTCTGGAGAGGCAGCAGATGAGGAAACCGAGAGACTTGGGGAGAGGAAGTAACTTGCCACAGCACAGAGCTGGCAAGCAGCAGGGCCAGGACTCGAATCCTGAGAACCCTGAAGCTCAAGTCCTTTACACCAATGCTGACTCATCCTCTACCCAGCTGCCCGCAAGTCACTTTCTTCACCCTCTGTTTGCTCACCCAAACAAGCAGCATCACCAATTTAGCCCAAGTGACTGTTGGGAGGATGGAGTGAGATAACATTTCAGGACAAGGGCCTGGCACAGGGAAGGCACGCATTGGGTGGCTGTTTTTTCTCCTCCTCTCCATTCTCACCCCAGCCCTCTCCTGGCTTCTCTGGAGTCTGGAGATGGCCCTGCTTCTGCTCATTGCTGCCGCAGGAAACCATTAACCTGGTTTTCTCAGCAGTGCCTGGAAGGTCCATTAAGAGAGGCTGAGACCCCAAGATTAATGGCTGTGTTATCTGTGGCTCCAACCCTGTGGGCCCAGACAACTTCCACCCAGGGATGAGGATGGCACCGATGATGGAGGGTGATCCTGGGGGAAAGGCTGACCCCAGGCGACCCTCCCCTCCCCAGCGCCAATCCATCCTTGAGCTTGAGCTTTATGAAGAGAAGGCAGCCAGGGCGGCTCTACCTGGGCCAATGGTGGGCCCTCCCTGTCTGTAAGATGACTCATTCTCCCGCTTCCTCTACCTCCTTTTCTTTGTTATAGGTACTTATTGGGCATCTACTCTGTTCAGGTAGTGTTCAAGGCACTTGAGGTCAAAAAACAAAGTCCCACCCTTGAGACACCTGTAGTCTAGCAGGGGAGATTAGTTTCTTTTGGTTAATGAGTAAAAATATAGCAGGCCAGATAGTGATAAGAGCGGCGGTAGAGAAACATGAAGGAAGGTAAGTGGCAGAGAGCTAGGGGGCTGCAGCCTCAGACAGGTGGACAGGCCCCATCTGGATTTGCCAGATCACCCTCTCCCGGCCACCTAGCCTGGAGGAGACCCTTCCCCAGGCCCCAAGCCCCCACTCTGTGCCAGACCCTGCCTTGGTGGATCTCAGCAGCAGGCCAGTGCCAAGGCTGAGACTCCCTGGGCACAGGCAGCAACTCAGGGCCACCAGGGCTTTGACAGGGAGCATCCTGAGCTGGTACCCCACTCCTAGCCCTGGGGAAGCTCTTTGCTTCCTCTGTGGTCCAGAGAGGGAGCACATCCCTCAACCAATCCCCAATCCCAATATCCCAGTAGAGAGGGCACTGGACCCAGAGAGGGTCAGGGCTTGCCTGAGTCACACAGCAAGGCAGAGCTCCCCCTCCTGCCCTCTCTTGGCATGTCCACAAAGGTAGGTTCAGGGGTGAGCCTCCCAGCACAGTGCCGGCCTGTGAGGGGCTGGCTGTGCCCCCCGTCAGCTCCTGGTAAAGGAGTATGAGGTGTTTCTGTGGCAGGCCTATCTGGTAGTGTCAGCCTGCCCCACCCTCTAGGCTCTGACAGCCAAATTCTCCTACCATAAGCCCCAGGAAGCTGAAAGCATTTTCCTTGCAACCCCAGCTCATGAGAGTTTTGGTCAACCTTGCCACAGCTTGCTGTGTGACTTCAGGCAGTCCCATCCCTCTCTGGCCTCAGTTCCCTCATCTGCCAAATAGAGGAAGTGAATGCACTTACATCTCAGGAGTGTCATGAAGAATGAGCAAGACACTGACAGGAAGGCAGCTTGCAAATTTTTAGACACTATCCAGATGACAGGCAAGCAGAAAACTCTCAAAACCAGCCCCTCATCCTGTGGGGCCCTGAGGTAGCCCCAGAGCAGGTCCTTGATCCTTGATGGGAAGTAAGCACAAATTCCACCAAAGCCACCTCTGCTCCCAGCCAGCTGACAGGAAGGGCCCCTCCTCTGTCCTTGTGGTGAGAAGGTATGGGGGGAGAGATGGGAAAGGGACAAGGCTGGGAGGCCTGGGAGAGCTTGTTCCGGGAGGCAGAGGCATGGCCCTGAGGTAGCCTTGAGAGCCACCAACCTCAGTCAGGCCCCGAGGCTGAGGGAGGATGTGAATGCTGGGTGCACAGTGTCCACCTGGGGGCTTGTCAGCCATATGTGCCTGTGCTGGAAGATGCACATGCATTCACAAGGCACAGGTGTTTGAAATTGTGCCCAAGTGTTTATGTGTGTGTGTTTCTGTGAGTGGCTCTGGAGTGTGTACACCTGTTCACATACATGTTTGCCCAGGCCCGGACCTCTGCATGTGCTCCACGCACATGACGCTCCTGGGGAGCCCCACAAACCCCTAGTCCACAGGCCTTGTTTTCCCAGGCTCTGAAATCCTTACCATAATCCCAAACTGTCCCAGATGCCACGGGAGATTTGTGTGGTTCCCAAGCTCTGGATTTTCCCCAGGAATAAAAGCAGTTACATAAGATGAGAAGCCTTAGGGGATAACTTTCAGGCGCACACTCTCCCAGCTCAGCCCAGGGTGTAGGCTCCTCACATGGAGGGGAGGAGTGCCCAAGGTTGAAGCCCCTGAGACCCTATGTTGCCTGTGGGCACTGACCCCTCCACAGTACTCAGTCACCAGCAGGAAGCCCCTGGGTCCTTTACAATAAATCAGGTGCTTTATAGTTTACACCCCACATGCCCTTGCTGGGTGATGCTCACCACTAGCTGGCCAGGCTGACCTTGGTGTCCTACCCCCCCCGAGGCCCTGCCCCCAGGCAGCCACTGCTAGCTCAGTCCTAGGGTCTTCCTTCCTGGCCCTGGGCTGGGCTCGCAGTCCAGTACTGGCTACTCCCTTGGGTGGGTCTCACCCCTTCCTGAACCTTGGTTTTCCCAGCTGTGGAATGGAGCTGTTCCGATCCACACGAGTCAAGGGCTGAGAAGGGTCTCTGTAGCCTGTAATGAGGCCCCTGGCAGGCAGGAATGGTCTCGTGCACATCCCTGGCCACCGCCCATTGGCCCCTTGCTACTCCCAGGAGTCAGGAGGGAAAACACTACCTTCAGCCCTCTTGACTGAAACAGGAGGCTGCCTGGCCCAGTCTGTAGGAGGAGATGTGGTCCCTCTGGGATTCAGATCAGATCCTAAAGAGAGTTGGCCCACTTCAAGCTTGCAGGAAGCATGGTTGGTGGTCTCCTTGGACAGGAGGAGACTGGACATCATTTTTTTTTCCCAGACAGGGTCTCACTCTGTCACCCAGACTGGAGTGCAGTGCTGCAAACACACAGCTCACTGCAGCCTTGACCTCCTGGGCACAAATGATCCTCCTCAGCCTCCCAAGTAGTTGGCACTACAGGCATAAGCTACTACGCCTGGCTAATTTTTGTATTTTTTTTTTTTTTTGTAGAGACAGGGCCTTTCTAGTTTGCACAGGCTGGTATCGAACTCCTAGTCTCAATCAATCCTCCTGCCTCAGCCTCCCAAAGTTTTAGGATTACAAACGTGAGCCACCGTGTCTGGCCAGAGCTAGGCCCTCTTGCTGAGCTGCAGAGGTTTTCCCTCTCTGCAACCTGACCCCCTCATTCTGTCCAGTCTGGGGTCTGCTGTTTGCCATCCATTATAGGAAAGCACAGAGAGACCACAGAGACCTGACAGAGTTGTAAGGAGCACGTGCCTGTGGATGCAGTTCTGCACTGGTGCATGCACAGCACACCCAGACCCGGACATAGCTCCACATAACTCATGCAGGTTCACACATGCATATGCACATGTGCCCTGGCTCCTGCCACACTTGGGAACATACCACCCACAGTAGGCACTCAGGCACCCTCACATGCATGCACCCACTTCCGCCCAGCATACATAGGGCTCTAGCTTAGCTCAGCAGCAAGTTGCATGTGAAGAGTTTTCAGAACCAGGAAAGAGATAGCAAAGGAAGGGCTGAGTCCTTGGATGCCCAAGCCGTTCCTCTGCCTCTCCCAGAGAAGCTAACAGGTTTCCCCAAGAACACAGATGGTTTGTGTGGCTCACCCTCTTCAGCCATCCCACATAAGTCCTGGTCAGAATACTCAAAGAAAGTAGGCAAACGTTTCTATGGGAAGATTGTCCCCAACTTGCCCAGTCAGCCACTAGTCCTGCTTGTCACCGGCTCAAGGCAACATTTCAAGCTAATCACTGAATTTTGGAGCTCTCCACCTCCCAGCCTATGCTGAGTTCAGACATGGCTGTGCATCAACGATGCTGCTCCTGCTGGCTCCGCAGGAGTCTTCTCTACAACCTGAGGTCTCTCAGACAGAACGAGGTTTGCCTTTGAGGTCTCTTCAGCCCCATCTCTTGTTCTTTCTCTCCTTCCTCTCGATGGCCTTTCAAGGTGCCCAGTGACTCCACAATTCCCTCATCCTGAGGGGTGCCTACAATCCAAGATCCCAACATGTCTCTGCTCTAGGGCCACCCTCCCCTGAGAGCCGTGAGGTACTCCCACGGCAGCAGAGCAGGTACCTCTGCTGCTCTGATGAGGAGGGGCCTCTGGGTTCACTGTCATCCACCCCAGAGAGCATATGGTCATTTTACCAGGCACCTGCCTCCACTCCAGGCTGGCTTAGGCAGGGAAGAGAGCTTTTCTGGGGCTTCTCATATGATTTGGCTGAAATAACCTCTTCCTTGGGAGTTTATAAGTTTACAAGAGTCAGACTGCCAAAGTCAGGGCCAGAATCCTCCAACATTGGAGCCAGAATCGGGGAATGTTACAGCTTTAGAGTGTAGAAAGTTGGAATTTGAATTGTAGACTTCTAGAATGTTTGAGTAATTATAGACTCTTAGGGCTAGGACTGTGGAATTATAAACAATTATAGCCAGAATTGGGGATTAAAGGAAATCAGGGCCAGAAGTGACAAGAGCATCACTCGGTCCCACCTCCCTGACAGCTGAGAAGAGAGCTGACCTTATCACTCAGCAAGTAAGGGCTGGGCCAGGCCTCCTTCTCCCTGGGAGGGCTCTGTCCAGACCTTCCAGAGAAGGTCTCAGGGCCTCTGGGGCAGCAGTACTCCCTGCTAGGGGACAGTGGGGACAGTGGCTTGCCTCTGCCCCTGCCCGAGCTTGCACTGACCCATCATGGCACCCCATCACCATGAGATATATTTAGGTGCCCTCCCTAGATATTTCCACAGCTCCCAACACTGCCTTTTTTGTCCCCTTGTCCTCCAAGGCCTCCAGGCAACTCCTCTAAACTGACCCAATGAAGTCAACAGGAATAGGGGCACTTGCTCTGCCAATGCAAACATTTTAGCCCCCAATACAAGGCTCAGCCTTGCTGGGGGGAGGGCCTCCTGGTCCATTTCTGCCTGCAGCTCAATGCTGACGTCACAGCCTCCCTTTCAGCTCTCAGGGCCTGTCTTGGTCCAGGGACCAAACATTCCTGATCCTGTACTGGACTTTCCTCATTCCAGGCAGAGGGCACCCCAGGCCCCTCCTCCTGCCAGTTTCCAAACACACACATACACAGGGCCAGCATTTTTCGGTCCCTCCAGGATTTTTCAGGACTGAGAAGCTTCCATCCCAGCCCATGGCTGCCCCTGCCTTTCTCCCCCAACGTCTCTCCCACGCTCCATCCCAGGCTTTGACAGAGACGTGCATTGTCCCCTCCCAGACTGCATCTTCCCAGGAATCAGATGGTCACTGAGAATTCAACAAGGATTCGATCTGGAAATGGGAAAGGATCCCCCAGACATACTCAAATAAGGACTCTCAGATTTCCAGCCACATAGCTTATTGGAATCATTGGCTCTGTGAAAACTGAGAGTTCCTGGGGTGGGCAGGGACCCAGTTGTGTGGGGGTCACCATTACTATCATCATAGTTTTGTCACCAGCTGTTAGGATTTCTATGTATCAGAGATTGTGCCAGCCACTTAATATCCAGGCACTCAGTCAGTCCTAAAAATAACCTATGAGGCAAATACATCCACATCTACATTTTACAAAGGAAGAAACTGAGACGCAGTGAGGTTTTGCCCAAAGTTCTGCAGATAAAGTACCAGAGCCCTTTTGCAAGCCTCTCTAATATTTCTGCATTTGCTTAAAACAAATTTGAACCAAGCTTGGATGACACAACCACCTAATTGTCTCAGAAGGCAGCCTGCTGGGGAACCCCCTTCTTCGTGGTCCCCAGGGTCCTGCAGCCTCTTCCTGCCCAGGCAGTGGAGAAGAGGCAAGAACTTCATTGATGATCACGGTTCCTCCTCATAAGCCCAGCTCTCTTGCCCCTGCACTAGGAGTGACCAAGACAACCCCACCGCCCCACCCTGCAGCACACACCACATACCTGACATCACAGCCTCACTCCCGCTGAGTCCAAGTCCTTGCATCTCAGTTTGGGAGACAGGCAGGGGATTCCCACCACAAGATAAACCCAGCTTACCTCCAAGACTTGAGCCAACTCATTGGATGGTAATTTATCAGAACATTATTTTTACGTTAAAACAAATGCAGAAATATTTTAGAAGAATGCAAAATACACAGGAATTTTGGAAGATAAAAAAATGAGATTTCGGAGCAGCTTCTCTTGTGTGTGCATGTGTTTGTGTGTATGAGAGGGTGAGCCTGGGACCTGTCATACTTTCTCCACCCAGATCCGGGTGAACTTTCACTCTCCCAAGCCCTCCAGGGGGGCACTGGGTGGAAAAGGCAGAGCCACCACAGAAAACATTCTGTCAGTGTCACCCCTGCACAAATGTGCCCCACCTTCCATCACCCAGCTCAGCACACCACAGGGGCCATGGATGTGCCACCCAAAACACACACCTCACAATTCACACAGCACACACCCAGTGCACCATCCTGCCAGGGCTCCCGCCGCAGAGTGTATATGCGCCGTGGACCCCTGTGTTACCCCAGCACAGTCACTCAGAGCTATAGAGAGTTGCAGTGCACACTTCTCACAGGCAGACACACACCACGATCCATGGGTCACACCTTGCACATACCACACACTAACCTCCTACAACCCATTAACCCATTGCTCACAGTAATTTTTTTTTTTTTTTTCCAGACGGAGTCTTGCTCTGTCGCCCAGGCCAGAGTGCAGATCGCGCTCGCAGTAATCATTTACACATTGCCCACACTACACACACATGCAGGGATTCACCCCCGGCACCCGCCCTGACCGCCCGCGACCCTGGAGTGTGCAGGCCTGTCCTGTATCCCCGCGCCTCGGCAACCCTTGCCCCTCTGTCCCCGTCTGCGCACGTCCTTACCTGCGAAGCGCAGCACCAGCCGGTCCGGACCAGATGTCACTTGCCCAGGCGCTGCTGGGAGGCAAACCTGCCAAACGAAGGGTAGACGTGTAGATGGCGGCAGCAGCTCCGGCCCTAGCGTCTCTGGGACCCAGCGGAGCAAGAGCAAAGCGGCAGGGAGGGGCTGTGGCCATGCGGCCTTGGCACCCCGCGTTGAAGTCCCGCCCAGCCCGGATGGGACTTGGCGGCCCGCCCTCGTGGGATGAGGGGGAGGTGATGTCTGGAAGAGGCTTCAGGGCTCTGGGGACCGCTCCTGGGCTGTGACCTGGGACCGGTGGACTCCAATCCAAAATCCTTCACGACTTTACCCTCCCTGGCCTCAGTTTCCCTCTTTGTATTGGTATGTGTGTGTAGGGGGTGGGTATCAAATGGTGATTTCTCCCATCTTTCCAGCTCTGACATTCTGCAGTTCTGGGATAGTGGGGAGGAGGGAGGAATAATTTTAATTATTATTTCCTTGAGCACCTACTATGTGCCAAGCACGGTGCTAAGGTGTTTTTTTTGTTTGTTTTTTTGTTTTGTTTTGTTTTGTTTTTAGACGGAGTCTAGCTCTGTCGCCCAGGCTGGAGTGCAGTGGCCGGATCTCAGCTCACTGCAAGCTCCGCCTCCCGGGTTCACGCCATTTTCCTGCCTCAGCCTCCCAAGTAGCTGGGACTACAGGCGCCCGCCACCTCGCCCGGCTAATTTTTTGTATTTTTTTTAGTAGAGACGGGGTTTCATCATGTTAGCCAGGATGGTCTTGAGCTCCTGACCTCGTGATCCGCCCGTCTCGGCCTCCCAAAGTGCTGGGATTACAGGCTTGAGCCACCGCGCCCCGCCGCTAAGGTGTTTTAATGCATACCTCACTTAATCCTCATAGCAATTCCAGAGGTATTATTACTCCTGTTTTATAGGCGGGGAAACTGAGGCACAGAAATGAAGTGATTTTTTCAAGGTCACACAGCTGGTAAGTGGCAGACCTGAGATTTGAAGCCAAACGGTCTGACTCCAGAGCCCAGGTACCCCTGAAGCGTGGGTTTGTAACACTTTCCACACCATACCCTCCTTCCTCCTCCTCATAACAATCCCAGGAGCTTGGTGTTACCAGTCCATTTTACAGATGAGGAAACTGAGGCTCAGGGAGATTAGCTTGCTCCAGGTCACCCAGTTAGTAGGACATCACACTAAAGATGGGAGTGGGGATGGGAGTGATGCTAGGGATGGTGTCAGGACAGTGCCTGGTACACAGTTGTTGCCTCATCACTGTCAGTGTTCCTCCTGACTGTCACTCTCCTTCCCTTTCTTCTTCCCTTTTATCGCCTAAGATCTGGCTGGTGGACAGGGACCTCTGATTCCCTCATCTCTAAAACCTCCCGGATCTGCTGTCCTCAGATACAAACCAGCTCCTCCTCTTGGCCCCCATTGTGGATTTTTATTCAACAATTACTGTGCCAGGTTGTGTGCTAGGCACTGAGGGTGCACTGGAACAAGACAGTCCAGACAGTGCGGGCCTTGTGGAGTTGGTAATCTAGTGGGAAACATGGACACTAAGCAAATAGTCATGCAAATTTCATACATAGTTGCATATTGTGTTAACTGCTAAGAAGGAAAAGTCAAGAACTGGATGAAAGACTATCATGGGGAAAGAGGCCGTCTAATTTAAATTGAGAGATCTGGGAAGGCTTCCCAGAGGAAGAGACATTTAAACTGAACCAGGAGGAGTTAGACTTAGCCAGGTGAAGGTAAGGAGAAGAGAATCCTAGGCAGAAAGTACACAGAGGCCCCAAGACAGGAAAGGTCTTCCCTTCACTGTCAATGTTCTTGGGAGAGGTGACAATTCTTGGACTCTTCTCTGCAGTGCCCTGCCCACCTATCTGGTCTTGGCTTCTGTAGCACCCACAAGATGGCCCTGTCAAGTATCCAGTGGCCTCCATGTCTCTGAAGCAATGCACACATCTTGGTCACTCCCCCAGACACTTTCAAAATTCCCCATGTGACCTGTACAGCTCCCTTCCTGGTTCTTCTCCCACTTCGCACTCTTCCCTAGGTAGCTCTGTCTCTGTCCTCCCCAGGGCTCTGTCCCACCCTCTTCTTGCTCACTCTGTGCATTCTCCCTGGGGAGGCACTCATTCTCCTTATTCTCCTTTTATTCAGCAAATGTTGAATTTCTACTATCTGCCAGGATTAAGGAACAATTTTTTAAACAACAACAAAAACAAAGAAAATTGTAAAGGAAAATGTTAATAAGCTCAGTGTAATAAAAAAGTTATGTTTGTACAAAAACTATAAGAAAAGAAAGAAGCAAGAAGACAGACTACAGACTGAGACATTATTGCAATGCATATAACAAAGGATTGTTATTCAGTATATAAAAAGAACTCCTACATGTCAATAGGAAAAAGCTAAACAACCTAACAGAAAAATGATTGAAAGACATGAACAGGCATTTCACAGAAAAGAAAGCAATTATGGCCGATACACATAAGAAAATATGTTCAACCTTACCACCAAAAAGGAAAATCTAAATTAAAACCAAATGAAATGATACCATTTCATGCATATCTGATTATCAAACATTTAAAGTTTTTAAAGTTTAAAAATTGGTTTGGTTGAAACCAATTCCATTCCTGCATTGCCCTAGACACATTTCTACATGTGGCCAGAGGCTGCCCTACTGGACAGCAGATACAGGATATTTCCATCATCACAGGAAGTTCTAAACATTTAAAACACTGACTACTTCATTATCTAACACTGAATGTGCTGCGTTTTCTCACATACAGAAGCGCTCCGGATTCTGCTGATTCTGCTCAATTAAAACAAAATTGGTTTGGTTTCAACCAATAATCGGTTATTCAGCAAACGTTGAAACCAATTATTTGGTTGAAACCAAACCAATTTTGAATTGACAGGAATTTTTACGTACTGCGGGTGGGATTAGAAGTTGAACACAACAAAGTTGAAGAACAATCTGTCAGTATCTAGTGAAAGTGAAAATGCATAGTCTAAAACTGAACCATTCCACTTCAAGGCATATAACCCCTGCACACGTATAAAGATGTGCATCACAGCACTGTATCTTTTTATTTTTATTTATTATTTTTTTTTGAGATGGAGTCTCTCTTTGTCGCCCAGGCTGGAGTTCTATGGCATGATCTCAGCTCACTGCAACCTCCGCCTCCCGGGTTCAAGCGATTCTTCTGCCTCAGCCTCCCAAATGGCTGGGATTACAGGCGCCCACCACCACGCCAGCTAATTTTTGTATTTTTATTAGAGATGGGGTTTCGCCACGTTGGCCAGGCTCATCTCAAACTCTTGACCTCAGGCGATCCACCCACTTTGGCCTCCTAAAGTGCTGAGATTACAGGTATTAGCCACCATGCCCGGCCTCTTCCCTTCATTATTAAGTACAGTTGTCTTCTAAGAAAGTGGAAAGGCCTGAGAAGAAAGTAGTTGAGCCTGAAAAACCTAGAAAAACCTATTTATTATTAGAAGAAAATGTGGAAGTGACAAAGCTCATTGGGAGGGCTGGACAGTGAAAGATGTAAGCTTGGCTTATGTGAGAGATATTAGACTCATCCTTACCCACCATGTGCGGGGGCTCTTCTGTACGTGAGAAAACACAGCACATTCAGTATTAGATAATGAAGTAGTTAGTGTTTTAAATGCTTTAGAACTTTCTGTAATGATGGAAATATCCTATATCTGCTGTCCAGTAGCGTAGCCTCTGGCCACAAGTAGAAATGTGTCCAGGGCAACGGAGGAATGGCATTTTTAACTCCAAATTAACTTATGTTTAAATGTAAATAGCCTCGTGTGACTAACAGATACCATATTGGATAGTGTAGTTTTATACTATGCAGAAATTGTTGTTGAGTGTTAATAGTTTTAAAAAATGTTAATGGCATTTGGGGAAAATTAGGGTCTTAGGATGAGCTGGGGACACATTTTCCTTTTAAATTTCTGGGAATATAAGCTTTCACTATTCACAAAAATTTGTTATCAGGAATAGAATTATATTTATTATATATATATATATATAATATAGAGTATATATTATATAATATAGGCCTTACCTTTTTTTTTTTTTTTTTTTTTTTTTTTTTTTTTTTTTTTTTTGGTCAGAGTCTCACTCTGCTGCCAGGCTGGAATGCAGTGGCATGATCTTGGCTCACTGCAACCTCCCGGGTTCAAGTGATTCTCCTGCCTCAGCCTCCCAAGTAGCTGGGACTACAGGCACACGCCACCATGCCCAGCTGATTTTTGTATTTTTAGTAGAGATGAGGTTTCACCATGTTGACCAGGATGTTCTCGATCTCTTGGCCTCGTGATCTGCCTGCCTTGGCCTCCCAAAGTGCTGGTATTACAGGAATGAATTATATTCTAGCAGTAAAAGTGACTGTATATTCCTAGATGGAATATTGTACAGCAGACAAAAAATAAACTTAGCAACACACATCAAGAAGGCTAAAATCACACAAGCATAATGTGACCAAAAAAGAAAATATATAGGATACACACAGTATGAGACTATGCACATAAAGTTTTAAAACATGCAAAATAATACAATAATGTAGAAACCATACAAAGGCATATGTAAGAATGACAACCAGGGTAGAGGTCACCTTTGAGAAAAGGAAGGGGTGAGATTGTGTGGGATCTATGCTACTTTCTATTTCCCTCCTGACTCCCCAACTCCCTAGCACACTCTGCAAAGACGAAGAGGATGGGCAGGGCCAGCACATGGAGGAGGCACCTCCCCTCCAAAGCCTTCTCTGGTCCCCTCCCCACCAGTCAGGGCGGAGCCCTCCTCTGGGCTCTGAGTGTTGGCCTTTGTAACACCCTAATTGCTCTGGCCTGGTATTGTTTTTATTTTTCTTTTCTTTTTTTTTTTTTTTTTTTTTTTGAGGCGGAGTCTCGCTCTGTCACCCGGACTGGAGTGCAGTGGCCGGATCTCAGCTCACTGCAAGCTCCGCCTCCCGGGTTTACGCCATTCTCCTGCCTCAGCCTCCCGAGTAGCTGGGACTACAGGCGCCGCCATCTCGCCCGGCTAGTTTTTTTGTATTTTAGTAGAGACGGGGTTTCACTGTGTTAGCCAGGATGGTCTCGATCTCCTGACCTCGTGATCTGCCCGTCTCGGCCTCCCAAAGTGCTGGGATTACAGGCTTGAGCCACCGCGCCCGGCCCTGGTATTGTTTTTCTTCACACCTCTCCTCCACCAGCCAAGGAGTTTTTCCAGGGCATAATTCTTTGGAGATTTAAAGTCATCATCATCACTCGTTTATTCTCTGACACCTGCTATGTGCCTAGGCTCCAGGAAGAAACAAGATGAGTTGTTCATGGCTAGTGTCCTTCAGAAATGCCCAGTGTGGAGGAAAATAGACCAGAACGTGGTGGGCATTGGGCCAGAGAGACATGAAGACACATAGGAGCTCTGAGGGGCCCCAGCCCAGCCAGAGAGTAGGGAGAACAGGGCTGGTTAAGGCACAAGTTGTGTCTTAGGCTGTGTTCAAGAACAACTAGAGTTGTTTGGGTAAAGTAAGAGGAAGATGCTCCTGTTTACAAGAGGGGATAGCTTGTGAAGACCAGGAGATGGGGTTGATCATGGCCAACTCTGAGAACCTCAAGAAGTTCAGTCCTACTGGAGAGTCCAGTGGAAGAGGGGAGTGGGATAAGAGAGCTGTAGAGAGGGCAAGGACCAGTCCTTTCAGGGTCTTGATGCCAGGCTGGGAAGCTTGGTTTATCCTGAGGGCAATGGGAACCATGGAAGGGTTTAAGAGGGGTGGGAGCCAGGGAGATGCCCAGAGTTGTGTTTTACAAAGCTAACTTGTGCTGGCTGCTGTGCAAAGGCAGTGGGTCAGTGAGGAAGCTGGGCCAGTAGTCCAGGCAGGTGGCCAGGGCAGTGGGGATGGAGGAGGGGTGATATATGGGAGATGATTGGAAGGTGGATTTGAGAACTTTTTCTTTTTTTTTTGAGATGGGGTCTGGCTCTGTCGCCCAGGCTGGAGTATAGTGTCACAATCTCTGCTTACTGCAACCTCTGCCTCCCAGGCTCTGGTGATCCTCCCACCTCAGCCTCCTGAGAAGTAGCTGGGACTACAGATGCATGCCACTATGCCTGACAATTTTTTTTTTTTTTTTTTTTTTTTTTTAAGATAGGCTTTCACCATGTTGCCCAGGCTGGTCTTGAACTGCTGGGCTCAAGTGATCCTTCCACCTCGGCTTCCCAGAATGGTGGCATTACAGGTGTGAGCCACCACACCTGGCCTTGAGGGCTTTTTAAGGAGGTAGAATCAGCAGAATCAGGCAGATTGGATGTGAATATGAGGGAGAGAGAGGGGATTTTCAGTTTGGGTTCCTCCAGAAGCTGATCCTGAGGCAAACATTTAAGTACAAATCATTTATTTCAGAGGTGATCCAGGGAAAAGAAGCAAGCCATGGTGGCTGCTGAGCAGGTCATAACTGTGGGTTGGTGCTGTGGGTAACCTGTGGGAGACTGCGCAGAACCTGCCACAGGGAGGTCCCACCCAAAAGGCAAGAAA
This sequence comes from Rhinopithecus bieti, assembly GCF_001698545.2. Taxonomy (NCBI): domain Eukaryota; kingdom Metazoa; phylum Chordata; class Mammalia; order Primates; family Cercopithecidae; genus Rhinopithecus; species Rhinopithecus bieti. The sequence continues at coordinate 607,133 of NW_016811643.1, forward strand.
GCTGGAGCATTTGGTCACCAATTCTAGCTGTCATCGGTTAAAGGCTGATCCTCAAACTTTCTGGCACTTCTGGCCAAGTGTGCTCCAAAGGCCAGAGGAAACCCCAGGGCAGCAACCCAGGGTCCCACAGTGAGAAACTCCAGAGGTGTGGGGATGAGAGTGCTAAACGGCACAGGCAGCCCCCAGCCTTGGTGTCCCTGTGGCCACCTCTCAGGGCTAGGGCTGCTCTTTCAGCCCCAACCATAGCCCTGGGAACCCCAGCCCCCTTCCTGAGGCCCAGGAGGGGTATAGGAGGCACAACATCTCTCTGCAGGGCGAAAGGAGCCCTATCTGCTCCCTGTAGGCTGAGCTCTGGTTCTCCAAGCTGGGTGGAGGAGGGAATCTCTGTAGGAGTTGGGGAAGTGGGAGTGGGTTTCAACCTGGTGGCCCTGCCTGCACCCCAGTGTCCTCTCCTCAGCACTCCGCCTTTCTCCCTGGTCCTCCCGCTGTCCCTGGGTCCTCCTGGGTATACACAGCCCTGTTTCCATGGAGACTGTACTCTTACCTCTGGAAATGCTCCCTCTGATCAGCTTAGCCAGGCCACCTGATCCCCATACTCACTTCAAGGCAGAGGAACTTGGCAGCTCTTTAATAAAACCAAATCCTGTTGCCCAGGAGCTTCATGTTTGGGCCTCTAGGCAGTAGGGTGGGTGAGGTCACTTTTACTCTCTTTAAGATGGAGCCATCAGTTAAGGGAGGGAAGAGATGCCCAGGAATGGAACTGCAGGGGGGCAGCCAGAGCAGTACAAGGAGGAGCAGGTCAGTGCCGTGTCACTGAGGCCAAGGGAAGATGGGCCTGGAAGAGGGAGAGAGGCCACAGGCTCAGAGCTGGGCCTGGGAGCCAGTCCCCATCCCCACTGGCCCCAGGAAAGGTCAAGAGTCCTTGGTTAAACTGTGTCCGGGAGCTGATTTGCTTCCTCCTGTTCTGCTCCCTCCCAGCCTCAGCCATGGCCTCAGAAGCCTTAGCAGCTGGCAGGTTCCCAGCAAGATCTGGCACTGGATGAGCCATATCTGGCATTTCCAGCAACTTCTGAGATATCCCCCTGCCCCTGTCAGCCCCTGGCCTTGGTGTGCCTGTGGCCTCCTCTCAGGCCTGGGGCTGCTCTTTTAGCCCCAGCCATAGCCCTAGGACCCTGGCCTCCTTCCTGAGGTCCAGGAGCTCCCACATGACTCCCCTTTGCCCTGTCAGTCCACCAGTCATGGCTAGCCCTTGCTCTGAACAGGAGAACTATTTCCTGAAACTTGCCTCTTTTGCATTCCCACCACATTCCAGCTGCCCAACCAAGTGTTAATTCACAAATTCATGACCCAGGAATCCTGCCCTGGCAGCTCTTAGTCAGGGCTCTGGATTCCTCTCTTGCCTCTAAGCACATTGATGGGACACTCCATTTAGCTCCCTCCTACCAGACCCATGCCCACCAGAGCTGCTCCTGGTACAAATGTTTGTTTGTTTATTTATTTTCAAAACGGAGTCTTTCTCTGTCCCCCAGGCTGGAGTGCAACGGCACAATCTTGGCTCACTGCAACCTCCGCTTCCTGGGTTCAAGCAATTCTCCTGCCTCAGCCTCCCGAGCAGCTGGGATTACAGGAGCGTTCCACCATGCCTGGCTAATTTTTTGTATTTTTAGTAGGGACGGTGTTTCACCATGTTGGCCAGGCTGGTCTTGAACTCCTGACCTTGTGATCCACCTCCTTCGGCTTCCCAAGGTGCTCGGATTACAGGCGTGAGCCACCATGCATGGCTATAAATGTTAACATACTTTCTGGCGGCATTAAAAAGAGCATAGTGCCTATGTCAGAGGAGGTGATAGTCCACAGACATCTGCTGCTCACACTACCTGTGGAGCCCTGTGACCTCTGCAACACTGCCTGCTGTCCTTGGGACTGCAGGGACACTGAGAGGGTGATGAAATCAACACATGGAACAAAAAGCCAAGTCAGGCTGAGCGCGGTGGTGAGTGCGTGTAATCGCAGCACTTTGGGAGGCCGAGGCGGGCGGATCACGAGGTCAGGAGTTCAAGAACAGCCTGGCCAACATGGCGAAACCCCATCTCTATTGAAAACACACACAAAAAAATTAGCCAGGCATGGTGGCAGGTGCTTGTAATCCCAGCTACTGGGGAGGCTGAGGCTGCAGAATCGCTTGAAATCAGGAAGCGGAGGCTGCAGTGAGCTGAGATCCCACTATTGCACTCTAGCCTGGGCAACAAGAGTGAAACTCCATTTCAAAATAGAATAGAATAGAATAGAATAGAATAGAATAGAATAGAATAGAATAGAATAGAATAGAATGCCAAGTCAATGTGAGTTAACCCTTGGGAGTGGGGCAATTCTTTCACTTGGTACCAACAGATCCCTGTCCTTTTAAAAACAGATTTACTGAATCTGAGATTCAAGCAGACATTATCGTTTAGTAAATAGTTTAAACTTCACAATGAAGAAAAAGTTAGTGTTTTCATTTATTTCAGCTCTTTAAGAAATCAACAAATCAATACTGAAATATTGGAAGTGACCTGTCTATTCATAAGGAACTGGTTAAATAAATCGTGGTTGTTAAAACAGAACAAGGGAGTTTTTATGTAGAAAGACCTTTAAGAAAACTTCAGGGCCAGGCATGGTGGCTCATGTCTGTAATTCCAGCACTTGGAGAGGCCAAGGCAGGAGGATAGGAGTTCAAGAGCAGCCTGGGCAACATAGTGGGACCCTGTCTCTAAAAAAATAGAATAAAATAGCCAGGCACAGTGGCTCACGCCTGTAATCCCAGCACTTTGGAGGCCAAGGTAGGCGGATCACAAGGTCAGGAGTTCAAGACCAGCCTGGCCAACATAGTGAAACCTCGTCTCCACTAAAAAGTATACAAAAGGCTGGGTGCAGTGGCTCAAGCCTGTAATCCCAGCACTTTGGGAGGCCGAGACGGGCGGATCACGAGGTCAGGAGATCGAGACCATCCTGGCTAACATAGTGAAACCCTGTCTCTACTAAAAAACACAAAAAAACTAGCCGGGTGATGTGGCGGGCGCCTGTAGTCCCAGGTACTCGGGAGGCTGAGGCAGGAGAATGGCGTAAACCCAGGAGGCGGAGCTTGCAGTGAACCAAGATCCGGTCACTGCACTCCAGTCTGGGCGACAGAGCGAGACTCCATCTCAAAAAAAAAAGAAAAAAGTATACAAAAATTAGCTGGGCATGGTGGCGCATGCCTGTAGTCCCAGCCACTCAGGAGGCTGAGGCATGAGAATCACCTGAACTCAGGAAGTGGAGGTTGTGGTGAGCTGAGATCACACTGCTGCACTCCAGCCTGGGCAATAAGAGCAAGACTTCGAATCAAAAACAAACAAACAAAAAGTAGCCGGGTGTGGTGGCACACGCCTATAGTCCCAGCTACTTGGGAGGCTAAGGCAGAAAAATTGCTTGAACCCGGGAGAGATCGTGCCACTGCACTCCCGCCTGGGAGACAGAGGTAGATTCCATCTCAAAAAAAAAAAAAAAAGAATAAAATAAAAGTAAATAAAATAAAATAAAATAAATTCACCAAAGAATTTTCAGAAGAAAGCTAGGTGCAGAAATGCGTATATAGTATGCAAACTTTTGTGTATAAAGGAAGAAAAAAACATAATAGTTTTAGGATTTGTATATGCATATAGTTATCTGAAAACATAAAGAAACAACCACTGACTGGGTTACTTATTAGGGCCAATAACAGGGAGATCTTTCACTGTTTACCTTTTCTCGTTTGTTTGTTTGAACCAAGTGAATACATTATTTATTTGAAAATTAAATTAAAAGGAACAGATCACTTTTAAAATCAAGATGTCCCATTTAGTAAAGGTGCCCCAGATGCTAAGGTGTGATAGTGTTCCAATGATGAGAAAATTGAATGTTTTATCAACAAAGATTGATACAGGGATTTACTGTTTTCTAAGTAGTTTTGCATAAATTTAGACATTAACTTTCTTTAGCCTGGGCAACATGGCGAAAACCCATCTCTACAAAAAAAATCCAAAAATTAGCTGGGCATGGTGGCACATGTCTGTAGTCCCAGCTACTCAGGAAGCCGAGGTGGAAGGATCACTTGAGCCTGGGAGGTCAAGGCTGCAGTGAGCCGTGATTGTGCCAATACAATCCAGCCTGGGTGACAGAGACCCTGTCTCAAAAAAAAAAAAAAAAAAAAAAAGATGATAACCTGCTTAATTAAGCCTTATTAGGGACAGCTGATTATTTCAATTTTTCAGAGGGGGAAGGTGAGGCTCAGAGAGGTCAGTGGTCTTGCCTAAGTCTCCCCAGTCTGTAAGTAAAGGAGCTGGTCCTGGATGGAGCCTGGGAGCCCGACGACAGGAGCAGAGTCCATCCAGGAAGACCCCTGGGCTGATGCAGGGGTTCAAGCACACCCTGGGCAGGGACAGGCCTGGGCTGGATTCTAGCTCTTCCACTGATAGCTGTGTGGCCAAGCCAAGTTCCTTCCCCTCTCAGAGCTCTGGTCACCTGTACAAGGGGGATAATAATTCTGTCCTCCCAAGTGGATCGAGTTTTAACTGGAATAGTGTATGTAAAACTCTCAGTACAGTACCTGGCACAAACAATCAAAATTTCTAACTGTTGAAGTGTTTTCTTTTTTTTTTTTTGAGGCGGAGTCTCGCTCTGTCGCCCAGGCTGGAGTGCAGTGGCCAGATCTCAGCTCACTGCAAGCTCCGCCTCCCGGGTTTACGCCATTCTCCTGCCTCAGCCTCCCGAGTAGCTGGGACTACAGGCGCCGCCATCTCGCCCGGCTAGTTTTGTATTTTAGTAGAGACGGGGTTTCACCGTGTTAGCCAGGATGGTCTCGATCTCCTGACCTCGTGATCCACCCGTCTCGGCCTCCCAAAGTGCTGGGATTACAGGCTTGAGCCACCGCGCCCGGCCGGAGTGTTTTCTTTAAATAACAGAGTGAGATTGTTGTTGTTGTTGTTGTTGTTGAGATGGAGTCTCACTGTTACCCAGGATGGAGTGCAGTGGCACAATCTTGGCTCACTGCAACCTCTACCTCCCGGCAGAACCAGATATTTTAATTCAGCGGAACTCCCTGTAGTTCTTGAATTCCCCATATGCCTGCCTCATAAGTTAAGGGGAGAAGCACTGGAGAATTGAAGGAAGTATAGGAAACCACATTTGCCCTAAAAGATGCTTATGGTTTTATTGGTGAGACAACCTTTTAGTAGACCCACACAGCCTTTCTAGGAGTACAGTTTATTACTGTCAATATTCAGTTTATTTTTCTATGCTAACCTCATTGTAAAATTAAAATGCAGATAGATTGTTTATCCAATTTTATGCGCAGTGGTTTTCAATAAGTGACAAAATTCACAGTAAGAACTAAATGTTGCTGTTTTCAGAATATTTGATGCCATTTTAAATAACGTTGTGCATAACTTGTATCACCAATTGTGTTCCACTCTAACAAAGGCACATGTCCAGTTCTCCTCTGATCATCCCTCATCCATGCTATTTTCGGCATTAATGGTGCCAAAATGGTGGCACTGCCATGTGTTCTCTTCATTATCTAATGATTAATTGTAGTGACATATATGATACTCACTTTGGGCTTCTGGCAATTTGTAGACTAGAAAAATACTAACAGATTAGTGATGAACTTCATTAAAAATTATCATATAAGAAACAGCAGACATTCCACAATGTACACATATATTAAAACACCACACCGAGCCAGACATGGTGGCTTATGCTTGAAATCCCAGTATCTTGTGGTGGGGGTGAGGGGAGTATCGCTTGAGCCCAGGGGTTTAAGACCTGCCTGGGCACATGACAAGGCCCCATCCCTAATTATCTATCTATCTATCTATCTATCTATCTATCTATCTATCTATCTATCCATCCATCCATCCAGGCATGATGGCACACACCTGTGGTCCCAGCTACTTGGGAGGCTGAGCTAGGAGCATCACCTGAGCCCAGGAAGTCGAGGCTGCAGTGAGCCTTCATGTCCCTGCACTCCAGCCTGGATGAGAGAGTGAGACCCTGTTTCAAACAAACAAAAACCAACATTAAAAATACATCACATTGTGCCCCATAAGTATATGCAATTATTATTTGTCAATGAAAATAAAACTTTAAATTAAAAAAGAAACAGGCCGGGCGTGGTGGCTCAAAGCCTGTAATCTCAGCACTTTGTGAGGCGAGATGGGCGGATCACGAGATCAGGAGATCGAGAACCATCCTGGCTAACACGGTGAAACCCGTCTCTACCAAAAAATACAAAAAACTAGCTGGCGAGTGGTGGGTGCTGTAGTCCCACTACTCGGGAGACTGAGGCAGGAGAATGGCATAAACCCGGGAGGCGGAGCTTGCAGTGAGCTGAGATTCTGCGCCACTGCACTCCAGCCTGGGCGACAGAGCGAGACTCCGTCTCCAAAAAAAAAAGAGGAAAGAAACACATAAAATTGTTCATTGCAGTTCATGATATTTTTTTTCTTCCCCCCAGTATTTTAGAAAAAGGGGAATGTAACACTTATTCAAAGGGAAAAGCCTGACTTCTTTCTGTCTTGTGGAGAGGGCCCACAAATGTGCATTACTCACCAGGGAGCTTGGTTTGGTTTGGAAACACTTCCACCTGTCACCACTTGAGGATGTGGCTGGCAGATGTCTCTTAGGTTTTGTCACTCTCCAGAAGGGGAACAAGAGAGGCCAGAAGGGAACAAAAGCAAAGGCAGTAAGGTTAATAATACAAAAGGACAAGACTGAGGTGATTTGGTGTCAATTTAGGCCAGGTCTGAAGTCCAACCTGGAGCTGTCCACAGGTTGGAAGTGGAAGCACTTCATCGGAATCTGCTGCCTCTTGCAGAACAAACTGACAAGAAAGAGAGCCTCTTCCATAGGACTTGGCACTCTGGGTTTAGGTAAAGCAGACTCTGGTGCCCAACTTTTTCTCCAGGCAACTTATAGGACTTGTGTATGCTAGGATTTGGGAAAACAGCAGGAGACAGAGGGGTCCCAAACTATAATGAAAAGTGTCTAAGGCCCTTGTATGAGCAACAAACATAGAAAAAGCGTCTGCAAGAATGTTGGGAGGTGAGAAAGCAAGGAATGAACCAGGATAACCTGTAAAAAGAGCCTATTTTGAAGAGAGACTGAACATTCTCCCATCTAAAGGATAAATAAGTTAGAAACAAATCTTGTTGTGAAAAAACCACCAAAAAAAAAAAATGGGGATCTGTATTAGTCAGGGTTCTCCAAGAAACAGAACCATTATATATATATATATATACTATATATATTATATATATATATATATTACTGATAATATTATATATATATCTAAAATATATTATATATTTATTATATATATAATATATAATATAACAATTTACATTTGAAGGAAGTATAGGAACTAATGACATATTTATTTATTTAAGAAACTGGTTCACATGATTGTGGAATCGGAGAAGTCTCATGATCTACTGTCTGTCTGTAAATTGGAAAACCAGGAAAGCTGTTGGTGTCATTTAGGCCAAGTCTGAAGGCCCAAGGACCAGAACACCGATTTCCAAGGGCAGGAGAAGGTGGATGTTCCGTCTGAAAAAGAGAGCAGGCTGAGTGCAGTGGCTCATACCTGTAATCCCAACATTTTGGGAGACCTAGGTGGGACGGTCACTGCAGTCCAGGAGTTTGAGACCAGCCTGGGCAACAAAGCGAGACCTTGTTTCTATAAAAAAAAAGGTTTTTAAATTAGTCAGGTGTGGTTGTGCACACCTGTAGTCCTAACTACTCAAGGGACTGGGGTGGGAGGATTGCTTGAACCCAGGATTTTGAGGCTGCAGTGAGCTATGCAGTGAGCTATGATCGCTCTGGGCAACAGAGCAAGACCCTGTCTCTAAAATGAAAAAAAAAAACAGGGTACAGTGGCTCATGCCTGTAATTCCAACACTTTGGGAGGCCAAGGCAGACTGCTGGACCCAGGAGTTCAAGAACCCAGGAGTTCAAGACCAGTCTGGGTAACGTGGCGAGACCCTGTCTCTACAAAAAAATACAAAAATTAGCCAAGGGTGGTGGTCCATGCCTATAATCCTAACTATTTGGGAGGCCGAAGTGGGAGAATTGCTTGTGCCTAGGAGGCAGAGGTTGCAGCAATGAGCCAAGATTGCACCACCGCACTCCAGCCTGGGTGACAGCGAGACTCCGTCTCAAAAAAAAAAAAAAAAGAGTGAGAAAGAGAAAGTGAATTTGTCCTTTCTCCACCTTTTGTTTAATTCACATCCTCAATGGGTTGGATGATGACTACCCACCTTGGGGAGGGCCATCTGATTTACTCAGTTCACCTACTCACATGCTAATTTCTTTGAGAAGCATTCTCACAGACACACTCAGAACAATGTTTTACCAGCCATCTGGGCATTCGTCAGCCTGGTCAGGTTGACACATAAAATTAACCATTATAGATCTCCCTACATTATCACCACTTTCCTAGATTTTTAACCAGCGTTCTTCTTGTTCCTCAGGCTTTAAACAGGGAGTTCAACACAGATCTCAAGTTGTAATAGAAAACAGAAAGCCATGTCTACTGGTTCATAGACCCTGGAGAAAAATGCTTGAGATACATGAATGCTACTGACTCAAAGAAAACATAAATGGCATTGATGTGAAAGCTGCAGGTGCTGAAAGGTTTTAGTTTGCCTTGAGCAAATTAAATGAAAGATGAAAGTGAGAGAAGTGAAGACTGGATACTGTGCTATTAATACCCACCACAGTGAAAACCACTGCTTCATTGGCACAGGTGCTGGTAGGAGAAACTTAGAGAACCAAGAGGCTGTCACAAGATGATGGTTGATGACATCAATACTACAGAAGGTCAGCCTAAGTATGTGCCCAGTGTAGGAGCGGTTCCAGCAAATCCAGTCTCTCTCTCTCTCTCTCACCTGAGGAGACATGGTGACTTCATACAATGATGGATTATAGGTGGCCACAAAGCAACCGCAGGCTATGAACATCAACACGTGGTATTTAGAAAGGACAATAAAGAGAAAGAAAAGCTGCTGAGGCCGTGTGTGATGGCTCACGCCTGTAATCCCAGCACTTTGGGAGGCTGAGGTGGGAGGATCGCTGGAGTCCAGAAGATCAAGATGCCTGGACAATGTAGCAAGACCTCATGTCTACAAAAATTTTAAAAATTAGCCAGGTGTGGTGTCACGTGGTGTCCTATCATCATACCTACTTGGGAGGCTGAGGTGGGAGGATGGCTTGAGCCAGGAGTTCAAGGTCGCAGTGAGCTATGATTGTGTCACTGCACTACAGCCTGGGTGACAGAACAAGACCTTGTCTTTAAAAAAAAAATGTTTAAAAGAAAAAGAAAAACAGCTGAATCTTGCACCTGACATAGATGTTTTTCTTTGATACAAAAGTCATGAGCATTCTGGGTGTGCAAACAGAAGGACAATAGAGATCTGGGAAGGAGTAGGTGAAAGAAAACAGAGCATGGGGGTGGGAAGGTATAGAACTTCAGCCAATTAGAGCAATCAAGGCCAGGTTCCCCACCATGGAGACAACTTGTCAACCCAGCAAGAATAAATGCAGGCCCAGAGGAGTCATTTCCAGCAGGCACCCCTTTTGGGAACATATACCCCAAGAAAATGCAGCTCCTTTGTCACCTATAACAGATCTGTTGATTCTCATGAGTGCCTGCCCCACAGAGGGCTGGAGAAAAATGTTGTCCAGTCTCTCTTCTGTTTCAGATTTTCTCCCTGTTTCCTCTGAGGTGGCTTCTGAGTATTTAGGGAGTTGGGGCCTCGTATCTCTGTAGCAGGGAGAAGAGACGGAACCTTGGCTTTGACCTCCATTCTGATGTCTACTCCTCCCCCACACTTTTTTTTTTGCCATTTATTAAAGAAACTCAGTCACGTATCCTATAAAAGTTCTCAAATTCTGGATTTGGTTAATTGCATCACCTATTGCTATCTCAACTTCCTCAGTCCCCTGTATTTTCTGAAAACTGGTAGGTAGCTCTAGAGGTTTGATCAAATTCAGGTTCACCTATGAATTCTTCACAGGAGGTGGTGTGTACTTCTTTGTACTCTATAAAGCAAGACATAATGTCTAGTTCTGTCTCTTTCTTGTGATGTTAACATTGGCCAGTGGGCTCTGGTGTTATCAGACTAGCAGCCATTGGGCCAGACTTGCCTATAGAAGTAGAAAGCAAAGCACAGGCATATTTTTTAATTTTCTTTTTTTTTTTTTTTTTTTTTAAGAGGGGGCCTCCTTCTGTCACCCAGGCAGGAGTGCGGTGGCCAGATCCCAGCCCCCTGCAAGCTCCGCCTCCCGGGTTCACGCTATTCTCCTGCCTCAGCCTCCGTAGTATCTGGGACTACAGGCGCCCACCACCTGGCCCGGCTAGTTTTTTTTTTGTATTTATTTTTTAATTTTCAAGTAAGCACATTAAAAAAGGTAATCAGAAATAATGAGATTAATTTAATAATATGTTTTATTTTATCTGTTATATCAAAAATATTATATAAAATCAAGATATTTTACAATCTTTCTCTTCTGTATTAAAAATCCAGTGTGTATTTTATACTTATACCACATATCAATTCAGATAAGCCACATTTCAAATGTTCAGTAGGCACTTGTGGGTAGTGGCTACCATGTTGGACACCCCAGGCCTACAGGCATTCATTGATTAGGGCAGGCAAAATGATGATATTTAATTCTGTGATACCTTCTTCATTTATTGACTGGAGTTCAATAGAGAAGAATTTTTCCTCAGTGTCTATTTGGTTACTCTGAAATACAGTTTGTATAGGAAAGACAGATTCTTTTCCTTTTAACCTGCCTTTCGGAATAATACATTGATAAGCTACCAACCTACAAAACAAACCTACATGTTTGCTTGTTCGTTTGCTCTTAGTGTCATTATAAACTCATAGATTGAAGCATGAGTTTCAGAGTTGTATGTTTCAATCCATAGTAGGCATTATTCTTTTTGGTACTTAAAATACCCCATCTTCGTGCAGCACAGTCCTCAAGTTGGTTTTCATGTCCTTTAAACACAACATGAGTAGTGCTGACAACTTGCTTTTTGTATGACAAAATGTTCTGAAACCATCTTACGCGTTTCCTGCCACAAACCCAGAATCAGCCATTTCTCCAAGAAGCCCTTGTTCCTTTTAATAGGAAATACATTTAGAGCCTTTGAAGCAGGTAGTAGAGGTGCTCAGCATCACTGGGCTAGTTATCGTTTCCAGACCTTTTTAGAAGTTAGAAATAGAACATACTTTTTAAAGAGAAAAAAGCATCATGACTTTATACAGTTGTTTCCAAATCCAAGACTATACTGATAGTAGTTTTTTTTCTTTGATTTTATATTTGTATCTCTTTTCTCTTATGTTGAAAATTTTGGTTTCCAGTGACATTCACATAATTACATTTTCATTATATCTTACTGTATGTAATAGTTTCAAACTAACACCATCAATAGTATTAAAGTCGACCCTCGAACAACACAGGGGTCAGGGATGTCAACCCCTCACACAGTTGAAAATCCACATATAACTTTTGACTCCCCCAAAACTTAACTACCGGTGTTCTACTGTTGACCAAAGCCTTACCGAAAATATAAATAGTTGATTAACACATTTTGTATGTTGCATGCATCATATACTGTATTCTTACAATAAATTAAGCTAGAGAAAAGAAAATGTTATTAAGAAAACATAAGGAAGAGAAAATATATTTACTGCTTGTTAAGTGGAGGTGGGTCACCATAAAGTTCTTCATCCCTCTCATCTTCACATTGAGTAGACTGAGGAAAAGGTGGAAGGTGGGGGTTGGTCTTGCTATCTCTGGGGTGGCAGAGGCAGAAGAAAATCTGCATCCCATGCAGTTCAAGCCCTCGATGTTCAGGGTTAACTGTACTTACAATATGATTACAAAGACTGCTTCGGATTTCTTTAGAGTTATTTCTCTGTGTCCTTAGAATATGTTCTTCTTAGGAGTGTACAGTGAGGCAGTTATTAATTCCAGGAAAAAAAAAGTTATGTAAGAAAGAAAATAGAAACATAGAATGCCCTAAGATGTCACTGTGAGCAATACTTTTGACATCATAAAAATAGAAGCACTGAATATTTAATCAAAAATTGCAATGGGAGAATGAGAGAAGGAAGAGAACTAAAGCCTCACTTCACAAAAGGAAACCAGTATATAATGTCTAAAATGGAAGAAACCAATTTTTAAAAATCGTCTAAGTTTGATACCAACATGAAAGTTTTCTTTCTCTCCAGTCGAATTTAAATTGCCACTCATTTCCATCACACACAATTTACATTCACTCCTCTTCTCTCCTGCCTCTCAGCCACCCTTTCTGACTCTAGCTCAGGAAATGGAGACATATTTTATTCTTTATTTTTATTTTTTTAATGAAGTGGAATTGTTATTTAAATGTTCTTTGGGTAATCCTGTTCCCTGGACAACCCTGACTTGGACAGTGTCCCCTAGGGCAGACCCTCCAATTCGGGTTGGATCTCTTGCCAGGCAGATGTGTGAGTTCTCTGTGGCCAGAGCTCAGGCAGGCTGAGTGGAGGGTTGGTGATTAGCGCACTCCTTCAGCTCCTTCACCGAGGAGGGAATTTGAAGTGAGTCTTGGAGGAGGAGGAGACACATTCCAGGTGAGCAAGGAAGTCAGAAGGACTCTGTAGATGCAGAGAGGCATGGGAAAGGCAAGTGCCTGGAAGGGATTCTGCAATACATCCAGTATTCTACAATACATGCGTTACTCCTCAGGGACACTGTTCAGCCGTTCTGGTTTTTCTGGCAGCTCAAAATGTAGGGCCATTTCCTAATCTATTTAATAATAGGCATATCATCTGGTGTCTGCTCAGCTCAGCCCATGGTCTCGGAACAAATGGACCCAATTAAAAGGCCATCATAGGGGAATTCAAGGGAAGAGGAAGAAGCCATTGATAAATCAATGCTCAGTTGCCCTGGGGCTGGTTTGTGACCAGATGTAGCAGAGTCCTTCCCCCTACTCTGCTCTATCCTCTCCCAGATACTGTCCTAGACCTGGGGACCTTCCCGCCACCCCGGTCCCATCCTCCTCTCCTCCACCCCCACCCACTGACTAGCTGTGTGGCCCCATACTACATCTTCTCTAGATCTCAGGGTCACTGTCCACAGAACATTGTAGGCATCCTCTGCACCTCCTCTGCTTTTACCGCATCCTCCCATCCAATCCATAAGGAATCCTGTTCACTCTTCCTTCAGAATACGTCTGACATTGGTCCACTTCTCCCCACCTTCATGGCTATCACCTGGTCCCAGTCCTCAGACTGAGCCCTCACCTGGATTTCTGCAACAGCTCTTCCCTGTTGTCACTACTTCTGATCTTGCCCCATTGTGGTCTATTCTCAGCACAGCAGACAGCCCGATCCTTCTAAAATGTAAGTCAGATTCTGTCTCCTTCTCAGACCTTGCACGGCTTCCCTTCTCATTCAATGTCCTACCAGATCTCCCCCTACCTCTGGCCCCTCTCCTCCCTTCTTCTCTCCTCCAGACCCACTCCACCCCAGCCACAGGCCTTAGGGCTTTGCACTTACTGGTCCCTCTTTCTGGGAGCTCTTTTCCATTTGGCTAACTCCCACACCTCCTTCAAGTATTTGCTCAAATGCCCCCTTTTCACTCAACCACCCTATTTAAAAATGCAACCTCCCTGCCCTTACAATCCCTCTTCCTGTTGTTTTTTTCTCCTACAGAGCTTGTTACCTTTTAACACACCATATAATTTACATTCCATTGTGTCCATTGCTTATTATCTCTCTCCCCTACTAGAATGTAAGCTCAAGGGCAGCATCTTTGTCTTTTTTTTTTGACCTTTTTTTTTTTTTTTTTTTTTTTTTTTTTTTTTTTTTTTTGAGACAGAGTCTCACTGTGTTGCCTAGACTGGAGTGCAATGAAACCATCTCAGCTCACTGCAACCTCCACCTCCTGGGTTCAAACAATTCTTCTGCCTCAGCCTCCCGAGTGGCTGGGACTACAGGCGCATGCCGCCAAGCCCGGCTAATTTCTTCTGTATTTTAGTAGAGATGAGGTTTCACCGTGTTGCCCGGGCTGGTCTTAAACTCCTGAGTTCAGGCAATCTGCCTGCCTTGGTCTCCCAAAGTGCTAGGATTACAGGCATGAACCACCACGCCTGGCTGTCTTTCTCTTTTTTATTCACTGATGATTTATGGGCAGTACACAGAGCAGTACCTGGCACATAGTAGGTACTTACTAAATATTTGTTGAATAAATGAATGAATGAGTGGATGATAATAAGGTTCCTGCCTCAAAGCGCCATTGTGAAACTTGTAAAATAATTAATTTATTTCCTTTGCAAAGGAAAGGAATGTGCCAGGCACTGATGGGCACGGAGGATAAAGCAGTGACCAAAACAGAGATCCCTGCCTTTGAGAACTTTCATCCTAGCAAGGAGAAACAGCACAAATAAACTATGATGTGAGTATGATTATTACCACCCTCCTTTTTTTTTTTTTAATTTGAGATGGAGTCTTGCTCTGTTGCCTAGGCTGCAGTGCAGTGGCGCAATCTCGGCTCACTGCAACCTCCAACTCCCACCTCCCAGATTCAAGGAATTCTCTTGCCTCAGCCTCCTGGGTAGCTGGGATTACAGGCACATGCCACCATTGCCGGCTAATTTTTGTATTTTAGTAGAGACGGGGTTTCACCGTGTTGGCCAGGCTGGTATCAAACTCCTGAGCTCAAATGATCCACCCGCCTCAATCTCCCAAAGTGCTGGGATTACAGGTGTAAGCTGCCATGCCCGGCTGGTTACCCCTTTGTTTATGATGAGAAAACAGATACCCAAGGTCGCCTGATTGATGAGTGGCAGAGCTGGGACTCAAACGCAAGTCCCTCTGACTTCAGGGTTTGTGTGCTTTTTGTGCTGTGAATGAGGGCATCTGGGTTTATGTGGAGTAAAAGCTTGTGGGTGAGAGGTGTGCAGAGATCTGAGAGGACGGCTTAGGAGGCTGGCTGAGGCTTCCCATCTTACCTCTGCTTCTGGATTCACCCAAGGACCCCGAACTCAGGCTTCCCCTTCCACATGACTTCCACAGGAGTCAGACACATCTTACCGACAGGCATGCCGGTGGGATCCAAATTACAGGCATCTTGGGTGTGGTGGATGAACCCCAACTTCTTCCCAGATGGAGTTCCTGGGAGAACCGGCTGTGCTAGTCACACTTCTCCAGGGCATGGAGTGCAGTTTTGGAGGTTGTCCTGTGAGAAGACAAGGACTTCTAGGGGCATTCAGAGGGCAGGGTTCTCTGGTGAGGGTGGGGTTACTGGAGTGGGGTAGAAGAGGGAGTTAGGGGTGCCCAGTCTTTGGAAAGGGCATGGTTATACCCTCCCATGCCCTTCCATGGCTGCCTTGGGCAGATGTGCTGTGTCCCTGAGGCTGAGCTGGGGAGGCCCAGGACCCTGTGAAGAGTGGTCTTCCACAGGAAAAGGGATTGCTCGGCAGGGAATGATCTCTACCCCTGGCTGGGGGTGCAGGAGACGGGCATCATGGTTTGGGTCAGGCACCGTCACCTTGTTGGCAAGTCAGGGCATGTTGGCAAGTCACTGTATGCAAATTGTGTTCTCTGTTTCAATTTTCAGCTCTCCCCGTCCCGGACCCTCACAGTCAACAGCCTGGCTGCAGCCGGATCACTTTCCTATCACCCCATAGGCGAAGGTCTGGATCCCAGCTCCCGTTTCCTGGCACTGCTGCCGGCTCTGGCCACCAGGGGGAAGCAGAGCAGCACCAACCAACCTGGGGCCCTCCATAGACTAAACATCCAGGGCAGAGCAGAGTGGACTATCCCTGTCTGCCTCCCTCTGCTCCCAAGGATTCTGGGGACAGGGAGCAAAAGAGGAGGGTGATGGGGAGTGGGGAGGAAAAGGGAGTCAGAGTGGGAGGGAGGGAAGGAGGGGGGCGCCACAGAGCTGGCAGTTGGACCCTCTCTCCATTCCCATCTCTTCCTGCCATTACACTTCCACCTCCGGCTTTTAGTCTGACTCCTGGCAGCCCCTCGTTGCCCACCTGTGGCCTGGCTGCCCACCTGCAGCCCTTCTGTCTCCGAGTGTCCACTTGGTACCTGCCAGGACTGCCCCTTGCCCCACACTATCCTGCCTTGAACAGATGTGATCACTCAACACACACGTAAACACACATGCAAACACACAGAGACAGCATGCACTGTGTGGACTATGGTGGCAGGCTTTTAATTTCCTCCCCTACATTTTACAATTGCTTTGGTCACAAAGGTTTGTCTAACAGTTTCATCCCACAGCGGAGAGGAGGGGACTTTTCATGTGGCTGCTGATTTGGAATTTGTTTCCAGGACATAAATCTGAGGACACATGGGGTAAAATAGCCCGCTTTCTAAAGAAACCTGGAAACAACTGGGGTAAGACACGTTCTCAGGGTTCCTTACCCCAGCTGTCTACACACCCCAGCCTCACTCTACACGCTGAACCCTGGGCTCCATGGATTCAAAGACATCTTTGCAGCTGTGAGATCTCAGCCAAGTGTGGGGTGTGCGGTGGGAGGGGGACAGGCTTCTACACCCCCAGCAGGGTGTGCAGGAAAATCACTCAGGGAGACCAGGGTATCAGTCAGAGTCCCAGCAGGAAAGTCGCTGCACACTCCAATCAGGTCATTTTGGGATACCTTAGTGGAGAGACTATTTTTACAAAGGTGTGGACTGATGTTTGGAGAGTTCTGTGCAGGGGGCACTGATGGCCCAGGAAGCAAGGTCAACAAGAGAGGGCTATAGCATCACCAGGAAAGACACATTGGTCCCTTTCCTCCCCAGCCTGCTCCAACACCTAGAGGAGAGAGGGACCCAGAAGAGGAGTGAGGAGGGTCCTCACAGCACAGGGGAAGAGGACAGGTGAGTGTTCCATTAAGCAGGCGATGGAAATTTTAAACCTGACTTTGTTACCCAAAAGTGACTCAAAAGTTTGGAGCTTGCCAAATGCGCAGTTTATGGATGGGAAAGGAAAATCACATGTCACCGAGCAGGCAGCATGGGTGGGAGGAAAATCAAACAGTTGGGTGTTTATGCCTCACTGCATTGTTGCTGTCTAGTAAACTGGGAAAAGAGGTATTGGTATTACCAGTTCAATTTTCCAGATGAAGAAATTGAGTTTGCAGTCCCAGAATTGGTGATGGCTGAACTGGGCCAGAACTCCACTCCTGCATCAGCTGCCCTGTGGTCCCCATCCTCCCCTTTGCCCCAGAGCTGCTGCTTCGTCACCCTGAGTTCAGTCACAGTCAGTGTGGGCTGCTATAACAAAATGCCACAGACTGGGTGGATTAGAAACAAGAGACATTTATTTCTCACCATTCTGAAGACTGGAAGTCTGAGATTGGGGTGCCAGCATGGTTGGGATCTGGTGAGGGACCTCTTCCAGGCTGCAGACTGCCAGCTTCTCATTATATCCTCACATGGTGGAAAGAGGGTGAGGAGCTCTCTGGGGTCCCTTCTGTAAGGGCACTAAACTCATTCATGAGGGCTGCACCCTTAGGACCTGGTTACCTCCCAAAGGCCCCACCTTCTAATACCATCACCTTGGCAGCTGGTATTTCAACATATGAATTTGCGGGGTAGGGGACACAAACATTCAGTTTCTAACAGCCACATTTGGTAAAAATGGGACTCAATGGGGACAAAGGTTTTAAGGTCAGGCCCGTGTACTGGGCTTACTCCAAGGTCAGAGCCTGAGCTGCACCTCTCCACCCACACTATTCGGGCCCCAGGTGCCCATCCCGGAAGCTCAGTGGTGAGCTCTCAGTTCCAGGAGGCACAGACTGGAGCTAATGAATTTGTCTGAGGCAGCGGGAGCAGTCAAAGAGCCCTGGGCTTATGTCTAGGCTGCACACTGACTGCTGTGTGACTGCGTAAGGCACAGCCCTCTCTGGGCCACCAGTCCCACTAAGCAGCCAAACAATCCCTAGGGTCCCTGACAGGAGGGAAAACTGACTCCAACTGGTTGTGTCTCCCAGGAGTCTCACAAGCTGTTTCACAATGGCCTTCAGGAGTTATAACAGCCCCAGGAAATGACATCAGGGCGGGGAGGTAAGGAGCAGGGCCAGGAGGCGAGGAGCAGGGCAGAGAGGCTTGGAAACTAGGGGCAGGAGATATTTTGGGGCAGGCGGGTCCCCCACGTCACTGCTGGACAATTGTCCAGGGCAGTCATTGTGCTGGGAGTGGAAAATCCTTTTCTGACTCCATCTGCAAGGGCTGAAAATAGTCCAGGGCTGTGGGTGGAGCCCCCAAGGACAGGGGGTGACTGGCCCTGCCTGGCCCATTGTTTCTGGCTGGGACAGGGCTGAGACTGACACCTGAGCTGGAGCCAACACAGAGGCGAGCCCAGGAATTCCCCCACTGGAGGAGGAGTGGCCAGGCAGAGCCAAGTGCTATCGAAGATGGGGAAAATGAGGCCCAGAGAGGGGCAGTGACTCCCCGAAGTTGCACAGTATATTAGGGCAGAGGAAGATGAGTTTGACTCGGGCTCAGTTCTCACCCCAACCCTTCACCCCCACAAGCACACCCCTCACCCTGTAGACTGGTCACTCCTGGCCAAGCCTCACCCTCCACCTTGCAGGAGGCAGGAGCTCCAGACATGGCACTGTGTGGCTCTGTGTGGTGGCAGTGGGGTCACTTCACTTCTCTGGTCACTTGATGCTGGGGAGAAACACTGCCTCCACCCTAGTCCTCAGAACCGGGGGCCTGGAGGGTCTTGGAAATGCCTGGGGGGTAGCTGTTGCTTGTGCCTTCACTGAGGTGGGGAAACTGGAACAGGGGAACAGGTCTCCAGGCCCCAGAGTGCAGTCCAGAGAAGGCAGGCAAGTGGCCTCCGGTCACACAGCAAAAACTCACCATTTGCTGCCTGCCCTTGCCCAGCTCCAGACCAGTCCTCTGCTCCTAGATCTCTGGACTCTTAGTGAAGTGAGGGGTGGCTGCAGAGCACCATGGTGGATACCCCAGTCAGGGAGAAATGGCCACCCTGCTGCTGTGGGAGGGTAGGAGCTCTCTAGCCTGAAGTGGCAAGGTCCTGAAGCTTGCTATTAGGGAGGCCTTCTTCCTCCTCTCCATGCTACCCTCCCACAGCTGGGCACCTGGACAAGGTTCTGTAAACAGCACAGGCCCATGGTCCTGAAATCCACCCACTGCCAGGTAGGTGCAGAGGTGGCCCCACACATTCCCCCAGGACAGACCTGCTTCCCTCCTCCCACATCCCACGGAGGGGGACCCTGGAGATGTATGGCCCACTATTGCTCACTGGCCAGGCACACTGTCCTCTCCTTCAAAACATGTATCCCAGAGTGGTTACTTACTAAGTGATGTCAACTCCATGAGGGCAGGGCCCAGCTGGTTTGCCTCCGTAGCCCCCTGGCCTGGTGCCAGGCATATAAATGCTGAGCACACACCGGGCACTGTGAGGCGGACTTTGTGTGTAATAATGTACGGAAGCCCCACAGTGCCCTGCGTGGAAGGTAGCATCTCACTTAGAAATGGGAAAACTGAGGTACTGCAAGATTAGGTTACTTGCCCAAGAGACCCCAGCAAGGAAAGTGGGGACAATATTGACACTGAGGTGGTCTGGGTGGAGCATCTGTGTTCTCACATCCTTGCTACACCGCCTCTGTCATCTTGAATCATGCGAGGGGCCACTTAGAGAACCTTCTGCCCTGCGGGGTTGTGAGCATCGTGGGGCACTAGAAAGGGCATGATTCTGGCCATCAGGTGACCCTGGACTCACTCTGACTCACTCTGATGGCCTGGATAACCTGGAGCAAATCCTCACTTCTCACGCCCTTCTGTTTCCTCATCTGCTAAATGGGATCATAACGTCTACTTCACAGGCTTTCTGTGAAGCATCCACCATATAACAGAGATGAGAGGGTCCTGCAGGGTGCGTGGAACATGGGTCAATACACGGCTTCCCTCCCCCATGTGCCTGATTCTAAAGAGAGCAGCCCAAATCTGCCATGACAAGGGTGGCAGAGAGGTACTTTGGTGGCTTGACCTGGAGCAACCATGTGTGGATAACATGCTGTTTAGGGCCTCTTCTAACCTCAGGGGGTGAAAGTGGGATATCACCTGGGGTTCTCCCATCCCTCCTGGGCCCTGGAACACCTGTCACCCAGGGCAGAGACCACTGTGTGCCAGGGACCCTGCCCTGATGTCATGCAGTTCATTGAGAACAGCTGCTGCAGGCACATCAGCAGATGTTTATTCCCTGACACTCAACTCTCTACCCTCCCCTTCCTCCCATCCCTGCCCTGTCCCTGGCCTCAGCTCTATGGCTCCATCCCAGTCACCCTGGGCAGGAAGAGCTGGGCACGTGCCCTTTCACAGTGGCCTTCATGAGTCAACAGCCCAGGAAGTGATGTCAGGTTAGGGAGCTGTGAAGGGGGCAGGGAGTACTGGAGGGTAATAGGAGATATTTTGAGGGCAGGCAGGTCCCCCCACGTCACTGCTGGACAATGGTCTGGGGCCAGGAGTGGAAAATTATGGTCTTACTTGGGCTGAAAATAGCATGAGGCATCAGGGCAGGAACCTCACCCACAAGGCGAGTGGCCTGGGCACTGAGCAACAAGGTAGGACGTGCATACCAAGGGGCCATGCAGTTCAACTGGGTTCCAGAGGTGGGGCTCTGGGCCTGTCCCTGGTTCGCCCGGGGTCTCCAGTATCCACCCCGACCTGTGCCTGCCACAGGATTAGATGGTGAATAAGCCCCTCCTGTGTCCTTATGGAGTGGCTCAGGCCTGCAGGAAAGACTGAAGGGTGGTTTGTAATAGGCAATCATTAAGAAAGCTCAAGAGGGGCCGGGTGCGGTGGTTCATACCTGTAATCCCAGCACTTTGGGAGGCTGAGGCAGGTGGATCACTTGAAGACAGGAGTTTGAGGCCAGCCTGGCCAACGCGAAACCCTGCCTCTATTAAAAATACAAAAATTAGCCGGGTGTGGTGGTGCATACCTGTAATCCCAACTACTTGGGAAGCTGAGGCAGGAGAATTCCTTGAACCCGGGAGGCAGAGAGTTGCAGTGAGCCAAGACTGCGCCACTGCACTCCCAGCCTGGGTGACAGAAAAAGACTTCGTCTCAAAAAGAAAAAAAAGAAAAGCTCAGAAGGACATCGGCTACATTAACAAAAGTATAGAACCTAGAATGTGAGAGGTGAATAGCTCGCACTATTCTGAGCAGGTCACCCACGTGGCACAGTGCAATCATTTGGGTCATAGTCTGTGGCAGAGTGGGAAGGGTGGAGAGGTCAGAGGAGGCAGGCAGAGTGGGCCCACAGAGCGAGGGTTCTCCCAGAGGGAGAGGAGTGAGTCCCTGTCCTTGAGATCAAGAATGAGGCCTGTCAGCTTTGCCGTGTCCCTCTCCAAAGGCTAGGGCAGGGCTCTGTCCAGCTGAGCTCCACACATCAGCCCTGAGTGGTCCTGGCTAGACCCAGAACCTATCATAGGTGAAACCCATCTCCCCCATGCTAAGTCCTGACCCAGCCTGAGCAACACCCTGCCATTCTGGGATTTTCCCAGAAGGCAGAGGATGGACAGGAGGAGTGAGTCTCTTTCATATTTACCCACAATGCAAAAGAAGCCTTAGGGTCAGGGCAAGGAGGGAGCCCTAACTTGGCCTCCTTGTGACCCAGCCCAACCCTGCCTTGAGCCTGGAGCCAGCTGTCCAGCCTACTTATGGCTCCTGCCCACCCTGCCCTCTTGCCCCATGTCTTTGCCTGGGATGCATCCGGCATGTGGATTTTCTTCTGGTGAGCTGCTTTTCTCAGAAGCTACAGCTCAGGAGTCTCCCACTCCAGGAACCCTTCCCTGACCCCCTGGCTCACAGCCCCATCCACTTGGCATTATCCAGTGGTGTGCTAGAGTGACTTGTACCTGCTTCCAAGAACCAATTGTTAAATTTTCAGGAATTTTACAAGGAAGCTGACATCATGTTTATAGTTTGAATTCGGCCATAAGAGTTTTTGCATCATGAAACTGGGCAGTTCTACAAAGAAGGGGTTCCCAGTTAAATCAGAGCTCCAGTTAAATGGTTTAACATTTACCAGCACATGACTGGCCATCACCTAAACTGGGAAATCTCAAGGACTGGGACTGCACCTGACTTCTCTCTGTGCTCAGCACAGTCAGGCACAGAAGCCAACTGGCTTTAAAGTGGGGAATGACCTGGGGTCTAGAGAGAGGATCCCTGAAAGGAGACTACTCCTGAGACAGCTAGTGAGAAGGCAGGTGGCAGAAGGGAATGGGTTGGAGAAAGGACCCTTGTGTGGCTGGTGAAAGCTTCCCCACCATATCCTCATCCCCCAAGCACACAATAAGGCACAGCTCAGCAGGCAACACAACCTTTAGTATAAGTTACAGCCTCACATTGGCTCCTAGCCCATGGGAGCCTCCAGATGGGTCTATGACATTAGTCCCCAGATGTTCATCTCTTGGGCTGGGGGTACTCCTCAGAGCTGAGTCCACCGTGGCACCCAGTCCATTCCAGACCACTGTGCAAACTCAGCCCTCGTTACTTACCAGGGTTTTCCGGCCAATCTGTGACTTGGCTGCCACCCCAGGTAGCTCAGCTACAGACTCTGGTATGTGACCTTGGTAAGCCACCTTCCTCTCTGGGCCTGTTTCTCCATTTGACTTGATTAGGTTGGACTCCAACCTAGGTACCTTGGCAGTACAGCCAGCTACTTGCATGAGAGTCAGGCCAGGGGTGTCACTGACCTTAACTCTCGCCTTTCTTGAAACTTAATTCCCCCAGTTCATACACACAAACGGTGACTAGGGGTTATGGGAACAGTTGACTCTGGACCACAGAGCGAATATCCTGAGCCCCTGTCAAATGATGGAGCATGGGGTCATGGCTTCCTTGGTCATCCAGCATGAGTCACTGATGGTCCATATCTGGGGAGACCGTACAATCTGCACAAGTCCTGGTCCCCTGCAGCTTCCCAATATAAACCTGCCCAAGCCGAAGTGTTCTGCTCCTACAGCCTAATGTCTTTAGTGTTCTCGCTACCAGCCGGCGTGGACTCTGTCCGCCTAGAGTCCTCACTGCTGCCCAACACATCTTCTATCCTCTGCATGTCAGTTCTGTCGGATCTGCGCAGGCCCAGCCTGCGGCGAGCCGGGGTGGCAGGGCTGGGGTCAGTGGGTGGCTTGGCATCTCGGGCAAAACGTACGAGCCTCTGCCCAGCGAGGAAGTAGAGCACGGGGTCAAGGCAACTGTTAGCACTGGCCAGCGGCCGGGTGACCTTGTAGGCCATGTTGATGGCGTTGAGGGTGTGGCAGCTGAGGTCCAGCGAGCGGAAGGAGTAGTAGAGGGTGCGGGTGACATGGAAGGGCAGGAAGCAGAGGGCGAAGACAGCAAGCACTAAGGCGATGGTGCGCACGGACTTGCGCTTGGCCCTAGGCAGGCCGCCCGAGGTCCCGTAGGCTGGCTTTAGCAACCGCCGAGCCATGAGCATGTAACAGACAAGGATGATGGCAAAGGGCACCGCGAAGAGCAGGCCCAGCATGACTGAACTGTAGGCCACAAAGCGGCTGAAGAGATCGGGCGCCGATGTGTCGTGGCAGGTGATGCGGCCCCCACGTGCGCTGGTGGTGACAAAGTAGAGCACAGGGGCCTGGCAGGCCAGCACCAACACCCACACGGCCCCGGCCACCCGGCGAGCGTAGCGGGCCCGGCCCCAGCGCAGGGAGCGCAGAGGGCGTAAGACGCCCAGACACCGGTGCACCGCTGATGCAGGTGAGGAAGAGGATCGCTGCAGTAAAGATTGGTGTAGAGAGGAATGCGCACCAGCTGCAGAGCACGGTGCTGAAGGGCCAGTGGTCGCCGCGGGCCGTAGTAATAGACCAGCAGCGGCAGGAGCTGCATACAGTGCATCAGACACAGCCAGGTGGAACATGTATGTGGTGGACGCATTCCAGGTCTTGAGGCGGCACAAGAAGATGTAGAGCGCCACGGCGTTCAGACACAGCCCAAGCACGCACACCACGCTGTAGGACACAGGCAGCAGCACGTACTTGAAGTCCTCGTTGAAGCGGCACCTGTAGCCCAGCTCATCCCCATCCCAGGTGCCATTGATGGTGCCATTCCAGGGGACCAGGTCTGCCGCCATCGCCCTGCAGGGAAGGGAGGGGTGATGCCATCAGAGTTGTGGCTGGAGCGCCCCTAGGGGACCTGACACAGCCACCTGACCAGGGCTTTCGTTGCCATCTGACTTGGATCTGGACCTGGAACCTCCAAGCTTTGGAACCTTGAGAATGCATGAGATCCATGAATATCAGGATCACACAATTGTCAAACTTGAGAACAGGGGTAGACAAACTATAGTACAAAAGCCAGATCCGGTCTGCTTTTGTAAATTCAGCTTTATTGGAACACAACCGTACCCATCTGTTTACAAAGAGTTGAGTAGCTGTGACAAAGACTATATGGCCTGTGAAGTCTAAAATATTCACTATCTGACCTTTAAAAAAAGTTAGCTCAAGCTGGGTGCAGTGGCTCATGCCTATAATCGTAGCTACTCGGGAGGCCAAGGCAGAAACCAGGTGCTTAAGCCCAGCCTAGGCAACAAAGTGAGACCCCATCTCTACAAAATTTGTTTTAAAAATTAGCCAGGGATGCTGGCACGCACCTGTAGTCCCAGCTACTTGGCAGGCTGAGGTGGGAGGATCACTGGAGCCCAGGAGGTTGAGGCTGCAGTGAGATGTGACCATACCACTGCACTCCAGCCTGGGTGATATAGCAAGATCCCATCTCTGGGAGAGGGGACGGTGGTGGGGGGGATAGTTTTCTTACTCCTCTCTAGAACCTCAGGATCAGAGTTTTAGATCTAGGATTCTGAGCCCTAGAATCTGAGGATCTGGGGGTGCCAGAGCAGGTAATTTTGAGTTCATGGGAAGGGGCCTTTGAGGCTGGCTGACCCTGCTTCACACCCAATGCCTACTGCCTGCAGAGGCGTTTCTGGCCAGTGGGCATCCAACAGCCCCCTGCAGGCACTACAGAGTTCTCTCCAGCTCGTTTTCCCACTCTCTGGGAGGCTCTGGGTGCATGCCTAGTGTTCTGGTATTTGAGGAAGTATTTCCAAGGATCTCCCTCTTCAGTTATTCCTTCACTTTTTCATCTTCCTCTATTCTGGCAATTTCTGTATCTATCAACAGCCCCTGAGCCTGTGAGGCTACCAGGGAATCCCCCTGAAGTAACCCCCCCCGGAAGAGTCTAGGGAAATCTGGGGTGGAGATGGGGATAGGGGGTCAAAGGGTCTTCTTCTGTGTGGTAAATGCGGCTTCTTCTATGCCATCCAGTTTCTCTTTGCATACCATCAATATCCCCCCCAACCTTGTCCCCACTGAGCATATAACACACCCATGGGGACTGACCATCCAACAGACAGTGAGTGC
Organism: Rhinopithecus bieti; assembly: GCF_001698545.2. Taxonomy (NCBI): domain Eukaryota; kingdom Metazoa; phylum Chordata; class Mammalia; order Primates; family Cercopithecidae; genus Rhinopithecus; species Rhinopithecus bieti. The sequence goes on from NW_016811643.1 coordinate 632,622, forward strand.
CTAGGGAGCAGCTTGTCCCCTCCCTCTCCTCCTCACCCCTACCCAAGTGACCAGTTAAGAGCTCTCTCGCAGCTGGGAGGTAGGGGACAGACATCCCGGCCTGGAAGACAAAGACATGCCTAACATCCCAGGAGGCAGGTTGGAAATCATAGCAGGAGTCCTGGGTGGGCAAGTTTGAGAAAAACACAAAGAAACACTTTCTAGCAGTGTGAAGGGGAAGGAAAAGCTAACATTTTTCAAACCCTACTACTAAGCCTGCTTTATAAAAGTTATTCACTTAGGCCAGGCGTGGTGGCTTACACCTGTAATCCCAGCACTTTGGGAGGCTGAGGCGGGCGGATCACTTGAAGCCAGGAGTTCAAGACCAGCCTGGCCACCATGGAGAAACCCTGTCTCTACTAAAAATATACACACACAAAATTAGCCAGGTGTGGTGGCAGGCGCCTGTAGTCCCAGCTACTTGGGAGGCTGAGGTGGGTGGATCACCTGGGTCCAGGAGGCGGAGGTTGCAGTGAGCCAGAATCACTCCACTGTACTCCAGCCTGGGCGACACAGCAAGACTCTGTCTCAGAAAAAAAAAAAAAAAAAGTTACTTCACTTTATCCTTACGATGTGTTCTGGGGGCCAATCACCATCCCCAGTTCTCCAATCAAGAAGCTAAGACACAGATCATGTAAGTTATTTGGTCAAGGTCTTGCCACTGGGGATGGGTTGCAATTCCTGTCCAGGTCCAGTCCCTGGAAATGGCTGTGGGACGGTGGTAGTGAACTCCCTGTTTATGGGAGTATGCAAGTGACTCTCTAGCAGAGGATGCAGAAGGGCTTGTGCCTGTGTCGGGGTATGTCTGGGAGGATGGAAAGGGCAGATGAGATGTGAGTCCTCTTCATCCTGAGAATCTGGGGCCATATAATTCCCTTCATTTTTATTTTATTTATTTATTTTAATTTTAATTTTAGATGGAGTCCCCCTTTTTTGCCAAGGCTGGAGTACAATGGCCTGATCTCGGCTCACTGCAACCTCTGCCTCCCAGGTTCAAGCGATTCTCCTGTCTCAGCCTCCCGAGTAGCTGGAGTTACAGGCACATGCTACCACGCCTGGCTAATTTTTGTATTTTTAGTAGAGATGGGGTTTTATCATGTTGGCCAGGCTACTCTCGAACTCCTGACCTCAAGTGATCTTCCCGCCTTGGTCTCTCAAAGTGCTGGGATTATAGGTGTGAGCCATTGTGCCCGGACTAATTCCCTTCATTTTAGATCCTGGAGTCCTGAGGGACTGGGGGACTCTGCAGGGCCTGCAACATCCACTTCCACAGACCCTGAGCTACTTTTCCAGCCCTGGCTTCTCAGAGGCAGTTCAAGGCCCAGGAGGTTGAGATTAGGGGTTCTGGGGGGTGTAGAGATCCTTTAATTTCCCTTCTTTTTTTCTTTCTTCTGTTTTTTTCTTTTTGAGACAGATTTTCACCCCATTGCCCAGGCTGGAATGCAGTGGCATGATCTCAGCTTCCTGCAACCTCTGTCTCCTGGGTTCAAGCAATTCTCATGCCTCAGCCTCCCAAGTAGCTGGGATTACAGGTGTGTGCCACCATGCCTAGCTAATGTTTTTGTATTTTTTAGTAGAGATGGGGTTTCACCTTGTTGCCCAGGCTGGTCTCGAACTCCTGACCTCAAGCGATCCACCTACCTCAGCCTCCCAAAGTACTGGGATTATAGGTGTGGGCAACGGCGCCCGGCCAGTTTCCCTTCTTCCACCAAGACTCCCAGATCTTCTCTGTCTCCTATTGTCAGCAAATGTGCACTCAGAAGCAAGTGGGCCTGCACCCTTGTTCCCCCTGCCATGGACATGGATGGCTCCCCAGGAGCCAGGGCAAAACCAGGGCGACGAGGCCAGGAGAAGCTTATGTGGTGCCAAGTTAAGAAGAAACAGGTAGATTTAGAGGCTGGGGCTCTGGCAGGTCAAGTGGCTGAGACCCATCTTACCCAGGGTCAGGACAGTTCCTGCTGCCAACTTAGTTCCAGGCTCTACCTCTTGTTGCTGGAACCACTGTACTGGCCTCCCTCCTCCAGGCCCAGTCCCACGCACCTACCCACCAAAATCCAGAGTGGCCTTTGTCAAATAAAGCATTCCTCTATTTGGAATCCTCCTGCCGCTCCTACCCTCTCTCAGGAGAAAGCCCAGACCTCAAGTCTGGTACCTGAGGTTTTCATAACTTGAGCTTCTGCCAACCTCACCTGCCTCAACCCCTGTGACCTGCAGTTTCCTGGATGTGCCTAACACTCTCCCCGCCCAGCCTTAGTTGCTGCTGCTCCTTCTACCTGGAATTCATTCGTGGCCCTCATCTCCACCTGTTGAACTCACGGCTCTTTATCCCTCAGTGCAGAGAACCCAGTGGTTAAGAACCTGGGCGCTGGAGCCAGACTGCTTCTGCTTCCTCAGCTGTAAAATGGGACACTTACTAGAATCTCCACCACAGGACTGCTGTGAGGGTCGAGTCATTTGTGTAAAATGTCTGGAATAGAGCCTGGCACACAATAGGCACACAGTGGTGTTATGAGTGCCAAGATTCAGCTAGTGGTGGCCTTTTCCAGAAACCTTTGGCCACAGTGGAGGTGGGACTGGAGGTCCTGACTGGAGGCTGTGGAGGTGAGTGTGGTGGGCCAGGGGAGTGACACTGAAACCCAAGAAGGGGAAGGCCTTGGGCCCTCTGAGGGGAGGGGCCCTGTGAGGGGAGAGATGTTTGGGAGGGAGGCTCTGGAGACTGTTCCCTGATGGAGGAATGGTGGGGAAGAGGAATTCAGTGTCAGCCATGGCAAGTGTGGGGATGGGCACAGCCTGGGTCCATCAGGTCTGGAGCTTTGGAAGGCAAGCTGAGAGTCACTGACTCACAGAAGCTGCAGGAGGAGCAAGGAGAGGCCCCTGTGCGAGACTGAGGAGCTATGGAGGGGCCATATTCCCTCCCAGGACAGAGCCCCACCTGGGTATCAGTAAGCCGAGGTTCGAGTCTAGCTCTGCCACAAAACATCAGGTGACATCAAGCATTTCCTTCCCTCCCAAGTATCAGACACTAGTCAAATCCCCCAGCCTTGAGAACTGCAGCCCCAAAATGTCCCCGGGAGGTCCTCTGCCCCACCTGGACAGGGAGGGGGCTTCCTCCATGATCTAGACACACACGCCCAGTCTTGCCTTCACGCCATTGCTCTGTTCCTGCCCCAGAGATGAGGCCTGACCTCCCTTCACAGTCAACATAAACATCGCATCACCCTGCATGAAGAGTTTCCTGCTAATCCGTAACGGTGGAATCTCTGACACTGAAATGAGGGGTGGAGACTTCCCTGTCTCCCTTAAACTAAGGGAGCTGACCCTTCCACCTGTTTTAAGACATCCTGGCCCCCACCCTCCCAAGCCAGCTGGGGACTCCATCACCATGGCCCTGGGCCAGACTCACCCCGCCCGCCCTCTGGTTCTGCAGGCTGGCTCACCAATCTGTGAGTACATCTTTCCTAGCCCTGCCTTAGAGGGACAGCCAACTTCCCAGCCCCCTCCCTTAAGTCTCCCTTCTGCCTCTCCTGATCCTGATGCCCCTGGGACTGATGCCCCTGGGAGCCCCAGGCTCCACCTGACTATCCAACGCTCACCAACCCTGTTGCGCCCCGGTCTGGCTGGCCCTGCCCCAAGGAACTCCCAGTCTGGAGGGGAGATGTAAGCCTTGTAAGGACCCTTCCAGGCTCCCCTGCCTGTGTTCATTCTGTTCTTTCTCACTGGAAAGCCTTCCCTGAACCCACCCACACTGCACTCCATCGTACATTCCAAAGGATCTTCTAATCTCTGAAGCTCTCCTTTCCATCACCCCTTAGGATGTTTCTCAGCCAGTTGGTAATTTGTCCTTCCATCCTGTACCCCAACACATTTCAGGTGCTCTTTGAAGGCTGGGTCCATCTGATGCTTTTCTCTGTCCCTATCATCCAGCAGGAGGCCCGACCACAGGAGGATTACAGGAACGAGAGAATGAATGAATGAATGAATGAATGAATGAATGAATGAGTGAATGAATCAAGCACAAGAGGCTATGGGGGCCCAGAGGAGGCACACACAGGCACAAGCCCTCTGCATCCTCTGCACACTCCTATAAACAGGGAGTTCACTACCTCCCTCCTGCAGCCACTTCCACTGTGGGATGTACCTGAATAGGATTTGCAGCCCATCTCCAGTGGAGTAACCTTGATCAAATTACTTACAAATTACTTGCTTCTCTGAGGGCCTCTCAAGGACAAGAATGCTTAAAGGTTTCTTAGCTGCTGACCCTCAGTAACCAGGGGACAACCCAGCCCCTCTAGGGGTCCTGGCCCACCTAGAATCTGCTTATGTCCGTAGACTGTCTCTCCTTCAACTGCCACAGGAGCCCAGGAGACTCTGCCTTTCTCTGGACAGGTCAGGGAAGTGCCAGCGGGAGGGGATTGGACATGGGCACTCTGGAGATGGGTTGGCTGTCTGAGACCTGCCACAGGTTTTTATCTGGCTCAGAACCTGGGTCAGTCTGATTAGGATTCTCCACCCACCCTGCTTTGTAGGGGCCAGACCTGGGCTGAGCAGCTTTCACACAGCATTGTCATCCCCCATCCCCACACTTTGGTAGATATTGCCATAGATGTTAAGCTATTTGTACAAGGTCACACTGCCAGGCATTGGAAAAATTAGACTTGACACCCAAAGCTATCTGACTTCAAAGCCTGAATTCATCACAGCCTGGGATGAGGGAGCAGAGCAGGGCACCTGCCTTCGGATCCCCTTGATCTAAGCCAGTTCAGGACAGACACAGGCACAACAGCACATGTACCCACCCTCACCTCCCAGCCAGCGCACCCGCCCCCAACCACACGTACCTGACCAGCCCCTGCTGTCCAGGTCAGGATGCTTAGCGCCTGCTCGGGTTCGTCACTCATGAATGCACCCGCCTGGACTGGGTTGCAGGGAACTCTGCGGGAAACCGGAAAAACAGGTCCCCAGGCCTGGGGCCACGCCTAGCCTCCAGCATTTTTCTGGGCAGGCAGTGCTGCTGCCGCAAGGGGCTCCTGCAGACAGAGGGAGGTAGAGAAAGCGTGGTCTCAGGGTCATGGAAACCCAGCCAGGCCAATCCCCCCCACGGCCACCTCCTCTGTGGTAACCTTAACCAGAAGGAGGCAGAGAGGTGGCCTGGTGTATGGCCTGGTCTGAGTGCCCTCTGTACACCCAAACCGCAGCTCATGTGTTCCAGGAATGGGTTATTCACAGCCCCTTTCCCCAGGCCGCCTTTCACAGAGTGGTGGCCCTGCCTGGAGGAAGGTCTCCCCCATGTCCTGTACAGCTGAGCCAAGCCTCCAAGCCTCCAGTGTCCCTTCCCTCAGTCCTGGTTCTGTGCTTTGGCCCCATAGCAGGAAAAGTCAATACCCTCTTTGCGCAGGGTCCATTGTATTATCCTTCTGCCAACACACTTTTGCCTAAGCTAGGTCTCTTTCTAGAGACCCCCTTTCTCCCCACTGCTACCTCTAAGCATTCCTCCATAGGTGTTATAAACACACATATGCCACACCTGAACACACACTGGCACAGACACACCAAGACACATGGATACACAAAGGCATGCAGAGTCACACTCAGGTGTACATGCAGTGGACACATACGGATGCGCACACACACACACACACAGAGTCTAGACCATTAGGGCCTAAAACTGCATTTAGAAATCTCCTGTGCCACATATGCACCATGGAATACTATGCAGCCATAAAAAAGGATGAGTTCATGTCCTTTGCAGGGACATGGATGAAGCTGGAAACCATAATTCTCAGCAAACTATCACAAGATCAGAAAACTAAACACTGCATGTTCTCACTTATAAGTGGGAGTTGAACAATGAGAACACATGGACACAGGGACGGGAACATCACACACCAGGACCTGTTGGGGTTGGAGGGCTAGGGGAGGGATAACATTAGGAGAAATACCTGATGTAGGTGACAAGTTGATGGGTACAGCAAACCACCAGGGCACGTGTATACCTATATAACAAAACTGCACATTCTGAACACGTAACCCAGAACTTAAAGTGTGTGTGTGTGTGTGTGTGTGTGTGTGTGTGTGTGTGTGTGTGTGTATGAAATCTCCTGTGCCAAACCCTGTTTCACAGAGGAGGAAACAGGCCCAAGCCTCACAGTAAGTCAGGGACAGAACCAAGACTAGAGCCCAGCCCTCCCGAATTCTGGCTGTGGTTTTTGTCTCACCTTGGAGCCCCTTGTGTACACCAAGCACAGGGTTTCAGGGAGGGGACAGTTGCCTGGTGGAGGGGACCCTCTGTGTGGGCAGGTCTCACCCTCCACCAGCACCTCAGATACCTCAAAGGAGAAATAGAACATGCAACTCCTGAGTTTTTCTTTTTCCATCTTCATTTCCCTAGGATGGAGGAGTGGGCCTGTGACAGCTAAGCCCAGGTCCCCAAGCTGGAAGTGCAGTACAAGGGTGGGAGGATGTGGGAGAGGAGATGGGGGCACTGCAAGAATAACTTGGGGATAGGGCGGGGGTGTGCATGGGAAGTGCCTCTGGGCCACTGCTTACTGAGTGCACCTTGCCCGGTGGTCTCAGACGGACAAGGCCGGTGGGCTGGTAGCTCCCCGCTAATCTACACTAGAGACTATGACAAGGTGAGGGAACGTCAACCTTTTTACCCTGCTGTACCCAGGTGCACACCCTGTCTCCTCCTCCTTAGAAAATGCCTTGACTCAACAGGCTAAAGTAGAGAATATCACTTTCTCCAAGTGGTTCTCATTTCTGAGAAGGGCCCCCACCGTCTTTCCAGGTTTCAAACCTCTGATACAGCCTGGAAAACCTCCCTCTTCTCCACCCTGCTAGAAGCCCACCACTCACCACGTCCTGTTAGTTCAACCAGTGAAATTCCTCGGACATGCACCACATGGTCCCCACACTGCAGCCTGAGGCCTGTTTTTCCGTAGTCCACAGCACCAGCCTCCTCACTGGCCTCTGTGCCTCCACCCCTGCCCTGTCTGTCCACCTTTCACACTGCGGTCATGTGGTTTCCTAAAACACAAATCCAACCACGTATTGTTGAATCATGTTCGTGGCTCCCTAGTGCCCTCAGGCGACTGTCCCAGCTCCTCAACCTACCACTCAGGGCCTAGCTGATCTGGTCCCTGCCATCGCTCCAGAAAACCCATCCTCTCTGCCCTTGCCCTCATATTCCTGTCTCAGGCACAACAAAAGCAGTCCCATGGTCATATTGTTGCTCAGAGACAGCCTCCCTTATCATCTGACACCTATATCACCCCAAGAGTTTAGTGCTGTCCCTGTGCCAAGTTCTGTGTTAGGTGACTTCATATACCTCTTCTCGTTGAATCCTGAGAGACTCAGAGAGGCTAAATAACCTCACAGCTCACAAAGCTAGCAAACGGCATAGCCATTCTGGGCTGTCTGACTTCAGAGGCTGTGCCCCTGACCACTACCTCCCACCCTGCAAGGCCCAGGCCCTCTCCCAGGAAGCTGCCTGACCATCCCTTTTTGGCCCCACAGCTCTCTGCCTGTCTGCTCAGTTCTCTGCCAGAGGAGTGGCAGGGCCCAGGATTTACTCTTTTCAGTACTTTTCAGTACTTCCTTAGTGTAAGGAGGTCATGGTGGTTATTGCATCCATCTCACAGGTAGAAAAACTAAGGCCAGACATACTGCCCAAGGTAACTTATAGATTCAATGCCATCCCCATCAAGCTACCAATGACTTTCTTCACGGAAGTGGAAAAAACTACTTTAAAGTTCATATGGAACCAAAAAAGAGCCTGCATTGCCAAGACAATCCCAAGCCAAAAGAACAAAGCTGGAGGCATCATACTACCTGACTTCAAACTATACTACAAAGCTACAGTAACCAAAACAGCATGGTACTGGTACCAAAACAGAGATATAGACCAATAGAACAGAATAGAGCCCTCAGAAATAATACCACACATCTACATCCATGTGATCCTTGACAAACCTGACAAAAACAAGAAATGTGGGAAAGGACTCCTTAATAATGGGACTGGGAAAAACTGGCTAGCCATATGTATGAAAGCTGAGAAACTGGATTCGCGCTTCCTTACACCGTATTAAATTGAAAATTAAATTAATTCAAGATGGATTAGAGACTTAAATGTCAGACCTAAACCATAAAAACCTAGAAGAGAAACCTAGGCAATACCATTCAGTGAGCATCGGCATAGACAAGGACTGCATGTCTAAAACACCAAAAAAGCACGTCAAACAGCACGCCAAAATTGGGGAAATGGGATCTAATTAACCTAAAAGAGCTTTGACAGGCAAACAGAACCTAACCATTAGAGTTGACAGCACCTACAGAGTGGGAGCACTTCTGCACTCTACCCATCTGACAAACCATGCTGACATTTTTGCAGTCTACCCATCTGACCCATATGAACATCTAGCAAAGCCTTAAAAAATTGACAAGCAAAAACCTCCAAAACAACCCTCAAACGTGGGGGCAAAGGCTTGAACACGACCTTTCTCAAACACGACTGATATTATGGGCAGCAACAGCCATATGAAAAAACATGCTCTCCTTACCCGCCCTCAGAGAAAGTGCAAATCACAACCACAATGAATACCATCTCACACCCGTTGACTGGCGATCTTAAACGAAATCAGGACAACAAACAGGTGCTGGCGAGATGTTGAGAAAAGGAACCACTTTAGCACTGTTGGTGGGACTGTAACCATTTCAAAGCCCTTGTCAAAGAGCGTGTGACGATTCCTCAAAGGGATCTAGACCTAGGGACACAATACCATTTGATCGTGACACAGTGATCCAGTCTCCCTTAACTGGGTAATATACCCAAAGAGGATTAACATCATGCTTGCTATAAAGACACATGCACACGTATGTTTAATTGTGTCACTACTTCACAATAGCCCAGCCTTGGACCCACCCAATGTCCCCCAACTGCGAGACTGATTCAGAAAAATGTGGCACAATATAACACCATGGAATATTATGCGCCATAAAAAAGATGAGTTTGTCTTTGGTAGGCGACATTGGGATAAGCTGGAAAACATCATTCTGAGCAAATTATCGCAAGGACAGAAAACCAAACACCACATTTTCTCACTCATGGGTGTGAACTGAACAATGAGAACACTTGGACAGAGGGTGGGGAACACTATACACCGGGGCCTGTCATAGGGTGGGAGGAGGGGGGAGGGATAGCATTAGGAGATATACCTAATGTAAATGATGAGTTAATGGGTGCAGCACACCAACATGGCACATGTATACATATGTAACAAACCTGCACGTTGTGCACATGTACCCTAGAACTTAAAGTATAGTTTTAAAAAAAGAAAAAAAAGAAAAACTAAGTCCAGAAAGGGGTAGCTCAAGGTCTCACCCAAGGTCACCAGTGAGCCAAGGGCAGAGCCAAGCCTAGCGTGCAGACCTCTAACCCCCTGATCTGGTCCTGCCCCTAACCCAATCTGGGTCTTTCTCTTTGTGGTTCTAGGCTAGTGAGGCCAAAGTCAGAAGGAGGAGCTGGGCAGCTCCCAGGGCACTGTGGAATTTCCAGGGTGGTTGGATGACATTCCAGCTCCTCCACTAGAGTGACTCCAGGATGTGCCTCCTTGGCTGGTGGCAGACCCTGTCTAGTCTGGTAGAGAAGAACGTCCTGTCACCTCTGTGGAGACCCCTGCTGCCTGTCTCCACCAGGGGTGGGGTGCTGTGAGGGAAAACAGAGGACCTAGTCCCAGAACCTCATTAAGGGGGCAAGAGAGGGCACTAGGCAGGTGGGAAATCCCAGTTCTGCTCTTCCCAGTGGTAAGACAAGTCTCTTAACTCCAAAACCCAGAACTCAGTTTCCTCTCAATATCAGAACAGTACCTGCCTCAGAAGGTTGTTGAGCTAGTTAGATGATTTAGGCTCATTTTACGAAATAGTAAGAGAGAATATTTCAGCAGGTAAAGAAGGCATGGAGGGTGGGGGTATCTCAGGAAGACAAGAAGGGCAGGAAGCTTTGCAGGAATTATGGGCTACAGGAAGGTCACAACCAGAATAACCACAGATCAGGTCTCCCACACTGAAGGCTGTCCTCAGGGGGAAGGCAGTCCAGGAATTCCCCAGCAGAAGCCAGATAGCCACCATATTCTTTCACTCACTCACCCTTCACAAAGGTTGTCACATCTATGCCCATCACTGGGCAGGGTACCTGGGGACTCTGAGGCAGGTCAGATCTCAAGGAATTCACTGTCAAGATCAGGGGAGGCACACTCAGAAACAGGCGATGATAACACAGGGTGATCAGGCCTGGAGGAAGCCAAGGAGGCCCCCAACAGGATTGGAGGGGTGATGAGGGAAGGCTTCCTGGAGGAGAGGGCACCTGACCTGCATTTTGGAAGATGAGGAGTCAGGTGGTTGAAGAGACAGGAGGAGCAGAGTGAGGATGAACAAGAGATGACATGACACGTTTGAGGAACTGCTCTTCATCTTGGTGGCTTGAGGGGAGTGGAGAGGGCAAGGCTGGAGTGCACAAGCTGAGGAGCTTAGAAGTCATCCTGGCCCCTCCTCAATGTCCTTCAAGGGGCTGAAGGCCAGCAGGCCCCCTGCCTTGCCTGACATGCTTCTGCACCGGGAGCACCAAAGCTGGTCTGAGGAAATGGCTAAGGGGTAACCTCAGATGCTATCAGCCGGTGCCGTTGTGGTGTAAGACCTCCCCTTCACACGGCCCTTGGGCTCTCTACCCCCTCCCAGATACTCTCTCCTTCTTGGGAACCCCCCTAGGATCCTGGCTGTGGAGGTCACTCACCAGGGCTGAGCTCAGAGCAGCATCTGAGTGGGTAAATCTCAGATCAGCCAGGCTTATAGATCGGAAAGCCAAGACCTCTAAAGAGGAAGGGACTTACTCAAGGTCTGGTGTTTTAATTATTGTCAGTGTGGGTTTGACCACCTTATCCCCAACCCAGAGCAGGACCCCAAACCACCCATCTCACCTGGATCCCAGCACAGCCCAGAACCGGGCTACAGAGACATGCTGCTAGATTAAACAGGCTCAGAACCACAACATCCTGGACACCACCCCAACCTATCACAGCCAAATGCCTCCAGATTCAAGAGGCAAGAACCCTGAGATCAGGCTCTAACTTGGAGCCACCTGTGTTGTGCAGTCTGGGTGAAGTCAGCCCCCCTCTCAGAGCCTTGGGTTCTTCAGTGGTCAGATGGGGAGAATCACTGCTGCATGGGACAGCCCATGAGGAATAAGACAAGGGGACAGATGGGTGCACCATGGCACTAGCAAATCATGAACTGTCCTAATGTGGAGGTTGTGTCTGCCTGTCACAACAGGGAGACACTGAAATTCAGGAGCCCACGACACTGCTTGGTAGGTAGGCCCTCCCAGGTGTCCCCAGCAGAGGGACAGAGGTCATGGTCAGAGCAGTCAGGCAAGGTCCCTGGAAGGGGAACTGTGATAAGATTTGAGGAGGAGCAGGAAGGGTCCAGCTTGGGAGGAAAGAAGGTGGATGGAGAATCCAAGGTGGAAAGGGGGATGAAAGAATCGACCGGGAACCACATGAGCCTGTGATTCTGAGATGGCCCCTCCAGGTGCCTCCAGGATTCTGAGTTCCCTGGTTCTCACAGTCTAATTCCAAGAGGCTCTGGTTCCGGGTGTGGGCTCAGTGTTTCTTCAATTCTATTACTCGTTGCTCCTGATAACCTTTGCTTTTGAGATTCTCAGAGCCACAGGAGTCTGGATTCAGAGTAAGAAATCTTAAATCACATTCCCAGGAACCACAAAGTCCCAGCAAACACTTGCCAATGCTCTGGTGCACCTGGCCTCAGAGGGATCTCAGGAACTCAGACTCAGATCGCACTCTGCAGGACCTTTGAGGAGTACCCAGTCAGGCTGTGGAAAAAGACACAGACAGGGACCAAATCCACTTGGGTGAATAAACCATACAAGGCAAGCCCAGGGGTTATGGAGCACACAGCAACTCCTACCTGGCCTGGGGGAGGTGGTCAGGGAGCGCTTCTGCAGAGGAGGGGTCATCTGAGCTGGAAACTGATAGATGATTAGGAGTTTGTCCGGTGGGCCAAGAGGGAGGAGGGCTCTGAAGGCAGGAGAGGCATGAGCAAAGACTTGGTGGATGAAAGTGTGACCTGCTGGGAAAGGCCGGGAGGTCTTACATGGCTGCTGTGGAGGGTGAGGTGGCATGGGAGCCTGAGGAATTCACATGAAAAGGCTCAAATGCCAGGCCGAAGAGCTTGGCCTCTATTCTGAGGACAATGAGCAACCATGGAAGGCTTAAGAGGGGAAGGACATGGTCAGAGTCGACCTTTACAAAAATGGTGCCACATGGAAGGTAGATGGGACAGGGAGTCCGCAGGGAGGGAGACCAAGGAGGAGACGACACATATGGTGGTGCCGTGAGAGGAGCAGGTCCCTTGGCCCTAGATTTCCTGCGACAGCCCAGCCATGGTAAGAGTTCCCCTCCTACAAGCCAGGGCTGGGGCACTCACCAGGAAGCCAGGTCCACACCCAGAGACTCTCCTCAGACCTGGGGAGGGAAAGGCCACGTGAGCCCCAGAAGTCTGAGGGAGGTCCCTTTCCCTCACTCCAGCACCCAGGCCTCTCACCCAGGAGCTAAAATGAGAGGGACAAGGTACCAGGGCAGAGGGCCAAGGAGTTGTTCCGCGGGGCCCAGGCTGCTCACACTCCTACCAGAAACTCCTGCTACTCATCTTGGACCAGGAATGACTCAGGCCTAAGAGATGGGGTGATGGGGGTGGAGGAACTTCTCTGCTCCAGAACCAACTGTGGCGCTCCATGGAGCAAAGCCTCCCCTTCTACTCCATGCCTACTCCCACCTGGCCACTCATTTCCCACATACCCACTGGCACCTGCCCTGAGCCCAAGCTGGGTGATGGGGACAGAGAGAGAAAGCAGGGATGGCCGAGCATAGTCCTACAACTGGCCTCTGGATGAGTACAGAGGTCAGAGTGGCCCACACAGCCAGCCTACTCCTATCAGGGCCCAGTAATAAGGACAGGACAGGCCTGAGGACCCAAGGGCAACCAAGAGGAAGGTGTGGCCCAGAGGGTATACCAAGCAGGCCTACAGAAAGCAGTCTGGGGAGAGGCAGTTTGGGCAGAAGGCTTGAGGGGCAACCCCCACTCCCCTCACCAGATCAACAAGGCATCTCTGGTCCTGTGGGCAGGTCTGGGCAGGTGTTATCTTATCAGCAGTTGGGTAATCTGGCCACAAGAAAGCCCCAAACACAGGTTCCCAGGGCAGAATTCAAGCTCCTCTCAGCCTGGAAGCCAGAGGACCAGGCCCGACCCCAACAGGGCTCTGTCTCAGGTGGGGAGGGCTAAGCTGGCAGGCGGACTGGAGCCCCAGGTTTCACCTCAGCTTGGTGACCCTGGGCAAGATACAATCCATGCCTCTATTTCCTGATCTGCAAAATGGAGATCCAATTCCTGCCTCACAGGTCTATAGGAAGACAAAATGGATTGTTGTAAATCATTCCTAGTGAAGCCATCTCTGCAGGGCGGGTAGAGAGGAAGGCATTCAGTAATCAAATTTCAATAGCCAGCACAATCCCTTGCTATTGCACCCATGTTCTCTTACAGTCTTCAAAATGAATTTAAGTCTATGAGTATCACATTCCTTCTCCAAGCACTGCAGTTTAAGGCTTATAAAGCTTTTCCCTGGTCACTATCTTAATCCTTGTAGCAACTTGGCCCTCAAAGAAGCAAGGATCACCATTCTCAATTTACAGATGGCAGAACTGACACCTAGAGAGGGACAATGGCCTCTCTAAAGACTATAGCCATTAAGTCAAAGCTCTCATGGGGTCACTCATGAGGCCCTGGTGATACCCTCACACCTTCTTAGAACCTTATGCATCCAGGGCGGGAGGGAGACAGAAACAGAGGAGCCACAGCCTCACTACACAGCCCAAGTTTGGTAGTCGTTTCTGAGGGTTACCCACTGGGATACCCAATCCCTCTGACCAGACTCCAAGAAAGCCCAAGACAGGGAGAAAAGGAGAAAGAGTGACAAACCTTTTGTGCCAGGGCCTCCCCACATACTCTGCCATGCAGGATCTTACTTGTTCTGGCCTCCTTTTAGAGCCTAGCAGGGCAGGAACTGGTCATCCAACAAGCTGGGAGCAGAGCTGGAATGAGATCTATTGCAGGTCCCCAAATTCCTCAGCAGGAGCATCTGAAGGCTCAGGGAAAAGTGTTTGGCCAACGGGCAAGGACTCAATTAGGGTTTAAACAACTCCTGGGACAGTTCTAATGCTGACATCACAAATGCCCTGACCTTCCTGCACTTGGCACTACTTGATCCATTCTCCATTCTGCAGCCAGAGAGCTCTTTCTGAAATGCCACCTGACCATGAAACTCCTCTGCTCATAAATTTCCATGGCTCCCAATTGCCTTCAGGATAAAATCCAGGACTTTAGCCTGGGCACTCTAGGTCCTGCCGTGTCCCAGATCACACTGTTCTGGTAAACTGTGCCACCCACTTTGATAACCATATTCTGGTTTGCCCTTCTTTGTAGTGACATGGAGCTCACCTGCAGCCAGGCCTTTACTGGAGAAGCTGGGGCCAGAAACAGGGGATAGGGGCTGCTGCTGCTCTCTCGGTTCAGCTCAGCCTCGTGCGGGATGCTGGCAACACAGAAATGAGTCAGACCCAGTTTCTGCCCTTCAGGATCCCCTAGACCTGAGAAGAGGAAAGGAGGAGACAGACATAGATCATGACAGTCCAGGTGGGACCAGGGCTGTCAGCACCAGGACTGTAGGGGCCTAGAAGAGGCTCCAACCCAGCTGTGGGGATCAAGGAAAGCTTTCCAGAGGAGGGGCCATCTGAGCTGGGTCCCAAGTCTGGGTAGTTCTCCAGTTGAAGAAGGTGAGAGTAGGAGGCTTATCAGGCAGGGAGTGTAGAATATGCAGCAGGCCTGGGGCAAGAAATGAGAGACTCCAGACAGCTGCTGCAAGGTGAAGAATCAGGCGGGAGAGGTGGCTGGAAAGGCCAGCAGGCCCCAGTTATCAGAGACCTTAAGTCCCAGGCTACAGGGCTCAGGCTTGGTCCTGTGGAAGGCTTGTGCCCTAGGGAGGGGCACTTGTGGGATTCTGGTTTTGGCAGGCTCCCTCCAGGGACTGACTTCCCATCCCCAAGCTGTGAGCCTGCCCATGGGGGGACACTGGTGCTGAACATGACACACTCATCAGCTCCTCAACAGCCCTCAAATTCCGTATCATTAGTCCCTTCTTACAGAGGAGGCCACGGAGGCTCAGAGAAAGGACGGCTTGCTCAGACCACACAGTGGCCAAGACAGGATTGGAACATAGATCTCTTGAGTCTCCAGAGCTCTCTTGTGGACCTGTCTGCGCAGAGAATCTTCTTCCTCCCACTTCCACCCACAGGTAATAAACTTGCCTGGGTCCTCATCCAGATCCTCAAAACTCATCATTATTTCAGCTTAGATCCAAAACAAACCAGGCAGATCAGGCTGTGGTCCCGGGGAAGCTGGCGATGCCATGCTGAAAGGAACAGCAGCCATGGACCCCACAGTGGATCCCGAGCTGGCAGTGCTGGTCTCCAGCAGTCCCTGACCCTTGGGCTGCACTCCTGGAGGACCCTAAAAGGGCCACTGGCAGCCTTCGGGTTGCGGGGTGGGGTATCGCCTTTCTCCTGACTGACCCTTCCTACCGGGGCATTTGCCAGATTTAAAGTCCCGAGACAGAGGCTTAACTGTCCTTCCTCCCCACTCCCTCCTCCCCCGCCCACTCCCTGCAACTGCCCCTCAACCTTACCAATGGCAGGCGGCCACCCAGAGTGACCCTGGGGCAGGACAGGGGCAGGACAGGGGGCAGGACAGGGGTCAGGCGATCTTCAGGGATTCATGTCTCTGGGCACCGCCCACCGCCCCATGCCACGGGGACGCTCACATCCGAGCACACACAGACAAGTTCCGCAGGCTGGGCCAGTCGCCCCGAGGGGCGCACACACTCACCCGCTAACATGCAGACTTCGCGCACAGCCTCCTCACAACCAGGGCGCCCGTCCACACTCACCGAGACCGACGCTCCCGTGGAGACAAAGTTCAACCACGGACCCACAGGCGCGTTCACGCCGCCCAGTTATGCGCTACACGCCGGCTCTCAACGGTGCCCCGGGGCGACAGCAGCTCCACAGCGCCCTCCCCTGCCCCGCGCCCAGTCGGCACCTGCGCCAGTCCGGCCCGCCGCTTCCCCGGGCCTCTCCAAGCGCCCTGTTCCCTCCAGGCACCGCACCTCTCGCCCCTGCGCTGCGCTTCTCCGCCCGGCGTGCAGTCGCCGCGGCTCCCGGGTGCCAGTGCCTGCGTCCAGCCGCCGCCGCAGAGATCCACGTGCCTGGGATCCCAGCTACCCACCTCTCTGCGCTGTTCCCCAACCCCGAAGCCGGGCCAGGCAGGGGGCGGGGCAGACCTTTGACCAACCCTGGCACCGCCCTCAACCCGCCCGGGTAGATACCTCGCCACCCGCTCCGGGATGCCGCCTAGCGACACGGCCGCGGGGTCAGCGCGTCTGTAGCGGTGCTGCAACAGGAGGGGCGGGCGGCGACGGTCCCACTGCCGGGCCAGAAAGAGGCCGCCCGGCTCCCTCACGCTAGAAAGGAGCGGGTGAGCAGAGGTTTTCAGAGACGCCAAAGTTTTGCCGGGTCAGCCCGGCGCCTGCGTGGCCCACTGCAGGACCTTTGCGCCCAGCCGCCGCGCCACCCTACCCCTGTCCCGCCCCTGCCCCAGCCTGGCTGGCCAGGAAGGGACCTGCTCGGAGAGACCTGCTCGAAACCCCAGGCCGAGGACGCACCTCCCTTGCTTGAAAGTGGGGGTAGGGAATGCCTCTCCCCATTACCCTGGGAAGGAAAGCAGGGTACTCAGGATCCCACCTCTTCCGTGCTCCCCACTTTCCCTGCCTTAATCTTACCAGCAGCTCCCTGAACTCCCCACTCTCTCTGGCCCGTTATCTTGAGCTGCTTTAACTCTCTTCTCTGCCGTCCACGTCCACCCCACTCTAATGGCCTTCCCTGGTCGGGCTGCGTGTCTGACCCATTCGGAGACTGTGAGCTCCCGAGGGCGGGAAGCAGGTCTACCTTCTTCCTGCTGCTGTCCCAGGTGCTCAGTCCTTAAAGGTGTGAATGGATGAACGAATGAGCGCCCCCCTCTCTCTCATTTCTGGTCTAGGAATCAGGAATGTAGGTTCCTACCCAGCTTCAGCACCGACTCTGGGAGACCTTGACCCAGTTCCATTCTCTCTCAGGGTCTCCTTTCCTGTGAAGTGGAGTCAATCACTCGGGTGGCTGGACAAGTGCAGAGGAGGCCTCTTCCTGTAGCCAAGGAACTTGCCCAGGGCCCTTGGGGCCTTGGGCCCTCTTGGGCTCCATATCAGCTGACTGGGCCTGGCTGCCATGAAGGGTGCTGGCTGCAGCCCCACCGGGAGCAGGAACAGAATGGACACACAGCCCAGAGGGGCAGAGCCGCCTCTGCAGTCCCGCTGGGACCTTTGCTTGGGAGACACAAAAGCCCCTTGTCCAGCCTTCTCCCCCTATTGTCTAAGCCGGGCCACGTGCCTTCCAGGGACCTAAGTCTCCTCATAGCCAAGTTATAGGGCCTAGGCCTTCACGTTCCAGTGTGGGGAAGACCCTTTAGGCACTGGAACTCCAGCCAATCCCTTCTTTCTCTCCCCTCTTCCAAAACTTCAAACCTTATACTGTCACAGCCATTTAGCCCAGGAGAAATGAGTTTCTTTGACTCAAAGTTGAGGACCCAGCCTCGACCTTCACCTTCAGCAGGCAAATCTGGTTGGTGGCCTGCCCAGGGCTCTGTCCCTGCTCTGGCCCAATTCCCTTACTTTACAGCTGAGGAAACTGCATCCCTGAGACATATGGCATTTCAGCTACCACACAGGTGGCTTAGTGAGGCCTCAGGAGCAGAGGAAGGGGTCTAGTCCTTGAACCCCATAGCCTTGGGTTTAGATTCCAGTCTTGCCTCACCTGTCCCATGACTCATCTCTGAGCCTGAGTTTCCTCTTTTACAAAAGGGAGTAATACTAATATCTCACTTGCTGGCCTGTCTTAAGTTTTTTGAGAAAGGGCCTTGCTCTGTCACCCAGGCCAGAGTGTAGTGGCATGATCACAGCACACTACAGTCTCTACCTCCCAGGCCCAAGGGATCCTCCTACCTCAGCCTCCCAAGTAGCTGAGACTACAGGCACACGCCACCATGCCGGGCTAATTTTTAAATTTTTTTGTAGAGATGGGGTCTCCCTGTGTTGACCAGGCTGGTCTCAAACTCCTGGGTCCAAGCAATCCTCCTGCCTTGGCCTCCCAAAGTGCTGGGATTATAGGCATGAGCCCCTGCACCCTATCCTTAAATTCTTTTTTTCATGGTTTTATTCATCATCCCAAGCTGTCTGGGCTCAAGGGGTTAGTATCCCATGTAATGAGGGGCTAGAAGTCTCGTCTCCTGACATCCTCCCCAGGCACTCCCATCACTGGGTTTTAGAGGTCATCAAGTCCTGCAGGCTTCAAATCCCCCAACAAAGTCCCCCTTACCTGGGGCTGCCTGGGGAACCTCCATCCCACTTCAACTTGAGCACCTTTGCTTTTGTATTTTTATTTATTTATATTTCTTGGCAAGAATTTGTTGTAAACACATAGAAGATTTTGTGGCTGAAATAATGTAAAACCATTGATCAAACTGGAAATTGAGACACAGCCAGCATCACACAACAGGCTCATCTGAAAGGCTGGAATAGCATCGAGGGAGTCTCCCTGGAACCAAGCAGCCAAGGCCGGCTAATGGTGAAGGCCCAGGCACAGTAATGGTCCCCTGGAGGTGGGTAATGGAGCCATGGGGGCAGGGGGAGGGTTCCATTAGCAGTAGCAGGTCAGGAGGGGAAGGGCAAAGTTCCAGCCTCAGCTTCTCCCATGTATTAGGAGGCTTCCTGTCTCTCCAGCCCTGAGAAGGTATTTGGCTAATTCAGGCCTTTTCATCCTCCTTCTCTCATCGCCCCTGGGAAAACTTGTTCTGAAAATGCATGCTGGGGATGGAGCCCCTGCCCTGGCCCAAACTCCAATCCCCCCTTCCCAGGCTATAGTGGTGTCTCTGTTGCCCCTTGATGCCATACCCTGCCTTACACTCTCTGGTGGCTCCACCATCCACTGGATAAAGCCTAGCTCTCCAGCCTGCCACTCCAGCCTCCCTGTCTCTCTGCCTCACCTCTCACTTCTGACCAGCCTCCTGTTGCCGCTTACCCCTCCCTCTGCCCCCCAGTGCCCCTGCTCCTGGCTCCCCACCATGGCTCCTCAAAGACCCAGGCTAGGTGCCCCACCACCTACCATGCTGTTATCGCTATCACTGCCTGTCTCTCCTTCTAACAGGGATCTCTCTGAGAGCAGAGCCAGGGTCCATTCAGTTCACAATTAAATGGCCAGCACCTAGCACTGTCTCTGAATTTTTTTTTCTTGAGATGGAGTCCCGCTCTGTCACCCATGCTGGAGTGCAGTGGCGTGATCTCAGCTCACTGCAACCTCCGCCTCCTGGGTTCAAGCGATTCTCCTGCCTCAGCCTCCCAAGTAGCTGGGATTACAAGCGTGCACCACCACACCCCGCTAATTTTTGTATTTTCAGTAGAGACAGGGTTTCACCACGTTGGCCAGGCTGGTCTTGAACTCCTGGCCCCAAGCAATCCGCCCGCCTTGGCCTCCCAAAGTGCTGGAATTACAGGTGTGAGCCACCGCACCTGACCCCTGTCCCTGAATACTTGTCACAACATATTTCTTATGAGTGAATGAATAAGAACTCTATTTAGTGGTCACCTTCTTTGTGCTAGTCATTAAGTTTAAGGTATCTCACTTAATCTTCTCCAGAACCCTGTGAGATAGGCATTATTTTATTCTCATGTGACATGTAGAGAAACTGAGGTTCAGGCCGGGCGCGGTGGCTCAAGCCTGTAATCCCAGCACTTTGGGAGGCCGAGACGGGCGGATCACGAGGTCAGGAGATCGAGACCATCCTGGCTAACACGGTGAAACCCTGTCTCTACTAAAATACAAAACTAGCCGGGCGAGGTGGCGGGCGCCTGTAGTCCCAGCTATTCGAGAGGCTGAGGCAGGAGAATGGCGTAAACCCGGGAGGCGGAGCTTGCAGTGAGCTGAGATCTGGCCACTGCACTCCAGTCCGGGCGACAGAGCGAGACTCCGCCTCAAAAAAAAAAAAAAAAAAAAAAAAAGAAACTGAGGTTCAGAAAGGGGAAGTGAGAAGTGAATGTCGAAAGCCACACAGTGAATCTGCAGTGGTTCTCCTGGCCCCGGAACTGCAGCCTGATGGGATGGAAGGCCCTGCTGAGTTCCCAGAGTTAATGGCTGGGCCATGGCATTGGGACCCACACTGGCAGCTCCAGTTACACAGGGCTGGGCCGGCTCTAGCAGCCTTGTCTTACTTGCTCCCTGAACTGCTGCATTGGCCTGCACCATCCTCCCTTCCCTTGCCAGCCGGGAAATGTGCTCCTCAGGTTTCCTGGGTAGGGTCCAGGGCTCTGATGCCAAAAGCTGGCTCTCGGCATGCCAGGATGCGGGCACCCAAATGAGGCCGCCTGGGACGCAGGAAGTTTAGTCCAGGCCTGGGCATGCCTCTGTTCATTTCCCTTCAAGCAAGACCAGCTGGGCCAGCTACTTAATCTGCAGGACCCAAGGCAAAATGAAAATCTGGGCCTCTCATTCAAAAATTAAGAATTTCCAACAAAAGAATGAAAAAATAAGAAAAAGTTAAGAATTTCAAGATGGTGATGGCAGAGTATTTAATGCTTCAAATCATGGCCCTCACTGTCCAGATCACATGCCCACAAAGTCAGCCCTGTCCTCAGGCCTTGGTTTCCTCGTCTGTCAAGTGGGAGAATGATAGCCACTGGCCAAAAGAGTGAGGATGAGAATGAGGTGGAGCTGGTGGTAGGAGGTCCAGTGAACAGCATGAGGATGAGGTAAGAGTCTCCGAGTTCATGATTTGTTATCTGGGTCTCAGCATTGGGTGGCAGACCAAACTCCTTGCCAGGAGATTGATTGCTTACAATAGCTCTTTTTCACGGAACGAAAAAACTAAAAATCCATGAAGCAAAGTAACTTGCTCAGGGCCACACAGAGACTCAGTGGGGGAAGCCAAGATCAGAGTTCTGTCCCGGCTCTTTGCGAAGCTGGTGTTTTTTGTGATCCAGGCAGGAGAGAGAGAAGGGCAGGAGGGAGGTGGGATGGGGACAGGCTGCTCAGGACAAAGAGGGCCACTGTGCAGACACAAAGACCTGACCACAGAGGCCCCTGTGGGGGCTAGGACAGACAAATGGATGGAGCTGTGTGACTCTATCTGTGGTGACTGGGGTAGCTGCCAGGAGCTGCCTCCTAGACCCTCCCTGGTCGTGATGAGGGTTGGGGAGGGTGTTGGCCTGCAAGAACCAGGAAATGGGTCAGGGAGGAGAAACAGACTCAGAGATGGGCCCCTTCCCCACTCCCCAGGCCTCTGACCCCATCTCCCCGCTGGGCAGCCTGCCAGCTTATGGAATCTTCCACACACCTTCCACCACGCCACGTTCCCCCATCTCAGTGAGGGTGAGGCTCAGGCAACTAACTGTCTGGCAGTCCCAGCCTCACAATACTTCTGACCCTTCCCCATCACCGGTGGCAGGATGAAGCAAACACTCTCAGCGCTGTGTCCTTCAGGGCCCTGTGTGGCCTGCTCTGCTGACCTTTCTTCACTCACCTGTCCCCACCCCTCCTCAGCCTCCCACGCTGCAGTCACATGCAGTCCCACTATTCTCCAAACACTCTATCCTTTCACACACACACCCCCGTGTTGGCTCATGCTTTTCCTTATTCCTGGGGGGCTGTTTCCCCTGCTCCGGTAGGCTGAAATCTCATTTCTCCTCCATGAACCAGCTCAAAAGCCACCTCCACTAGCCTAGCTAGCTTTTCTTCATGCCCACAGTTGGGTTTAGCTTCACCCATTAACCTGTTTAATCTACAATGTTGGGTTCACCCACTCTAGCGGTGCTCCTCCCCCACTGGCTTGTGTTGTAGTTGTTCAAATCCGTAAAGCCTACCTAGAAGAAGAGGCCTTTGAACTGGGCCTTACAGGGCAGGTAGACTTCACTAGTGAATGGCAATGATAAGCAAGTGACAGGAGCTCAAAGAATCAGGGATATCAGCCCTATCTCCAAAATTTTATCTGCATCAACCAGGTTGCTGAGTTCAAATAGCAAGGAGTCTATAGTTCAGAATGGCAAGAGTTGAGTGTGTAGGGACATTGTCAAGGGATGAAACTAAGAGGTTCACCAGGGCCAAGCCATGAAGGGTTTTATAATGCCATACTAAGGAATTTTTTTGCATGCTTGTTTAAAACATACTTGAATTTATTTCTCAACTCTATAGTTTACTAAGTAATTAAGTTCTGGCTTTTATCTTTACTATTTTCTCCCTTTTAATTACCTTGGATAGCTTTTCTGTTCTTTTTCTACAAGCTTATTAAAGTGAATGCTTAGGCTGGGTGCAGTGGCTCACGCCTGTAATCCCAACACTTTGGGAGGCTGAGATGGGTGGATCACTTGAGGGCCAAGAGTTTGACTGGCCTGGCCAACATGACGAAACCCCATCCCTACTAAAAATACAAAAATTAGCCCGGCATGGTGGCACACGCTTGTAATTCCAGCTTCTCAGGAGGCTAAGGCATGAGAACCACTTGAACCTAGGAGCTGGAGGTTGCAGTGAGCCAAGATCATGCCGCTCTACTCCAGCGTGGGAGACGGAGTGAGACTTTGTCTCAAAATAAATAAATAAATAAAGTGAATACCTATTTTGTTGTTATTCTTTTCAATAATGTAAGCATTTTAAGGCTATCATTTTCCTCTGAATTCAGCTTGGTCTATGTTATATGCATTTTGGTATGTCAAGTTTTCTTTATCATTGTTTTATAACTAGTAGTAATTGAATCTGTAATTACTCTTTGACACAACCAAAAGTCTTTTTAGGGAAATATTTAAGTTTTGGAGTTCTTCCTATTGCTTAAACATGCTATGAGTTTCTAGTTTTGTTGCAGGTATGTGGGGGAAGAAAGTTTAAATTAAAGTCTGTAAAGAAAGGGTAAAGTCTGTAGTTGGTGAATATTTTATTTTTTAGAATTTACTTTTATGCATTTCATGGATATTTTAAAGGAGATTTGTGTTTTATAGATTCACCTCTTGATATTTTATTTGCCTAGTTGTACTATATACGTACTTAATACACAAATATATTTGAAAATAATTTTCTCTCTCTTTCTCCATCCTTCCTTCCTTCCTCCCTTCCTTCCTTTCTTTCTTTTTTCTTTTGCTTTCTTTCTTTCTTTCTTTCTTTCTTTCTTTCTTTCTTTCTTTCTTTCTTCCTTCCTTCCTTCCTTCCTTCCTTCCTTCCTTCCTTCCTTCCTTTCTGTCTTTCTTTCTGTCTTTCTTTCTTTCTTCTTCTCCCTCCTTCCTTCTTTTTCTTTTCTTTTTCCTTTCCTTTCCTTCCCTTTCCCTTTCTTTCTTTCCTTCTTTCCTTCTTTCTTTCTTTCTTTCTTTCTCTTTCTCTCTCTCTCTCTCTCTCTCTCTCTCCCTCCTTCCCTCCCTCCCTCCCTTCCTTCCTTCTTTTCTTCCTTCCTTTCTTTTCTTTCATTTGCCCCTCTTTTTTGAGACAGGGTCTTGCCCAGCCCAGCTCATTGCAGTCTCGACTTCCCAGGCTCAGGTGATCCTCCCAGCTGAACCTCCCAGCTGGGACTACAGGCTGGTACCACCACACTCAGCTAATTTTTTATATTTTTAGTAGAGATGGGGTTTCACCATATTGCCCAAGCTGGTCTCAAACTCCTAGGCTTAAACAATCTGCTTGCCTCAGCCCCTTAAAGTGCTGGGATTATAGGCATGAGTCACTGCATCCAGCCTCAGTATTTCTTTTTTCCCTATATAACCCAGCAGGTTGAAAATAATGTGTCTCCCACTACTTTTTTGTTTATATCAATCTTTCCTTCTATTTCTATTTCATCTATTTTGATGCTCTGTTATTCAATATATAAAAGTTCATCCTCACTATGGCTTACATATTTTTATAGATAAAAGTGTCCCCCTTTTGTCCCATCTAATGCTTTTAACCATATTTTAAAACATTTCTTACATCACTACTACCATCCCCTGCTTTATTTCATTCGCATTTACCTCACATAGCTTTGTCTGTGCTTCCAAATGTAAACTTGCTGTGTCATTTAACTTTTCTGTTTAAAATTTGGAATAAGTAATATATGGTTCAAAAATTTTATAATATAGGAAAAAAAGATATTCAGAGAAATGTCTCCCTCCATCCCCCATCACTCAGCTGCCTAGTTTCCACTGCTCCCTTCACTCTTAACCTGGAAAGTGGTTTTGTTAATTTATTGTGTATCCTTGAGTTCCTTTGAGTGAATACAAACATTTCCACTTATTTTCCTTTTTATTTTTTAATTATTTTTTACTTTTTTTTTTATATAGAGTCTGGCTCTGTCACCCAGGCTGGAGTGCAGTGGCGTGATCTTGGCTCCCTGCAGCCTCCACCCTCCAGGTTCAAGCGATTCTTGTGCCTCAGCCTCCCAAGTAGATGGGACTACAGGCTTGCACCACCATGCTTGGCTAATTTTTTGGATTTTTTTCTTAGTAGAGACGGGGTTTCACCATGTTGGCCAGGCTGGTTTCAAACTCCTGAACTCAAGTGCCTGCCTCAGCCTCCCTCATTTTCCTTTTTGAAAAAACACAAAAGAGTATCATAAAGATACACACTGACTCTTGCATGTTATCACTTAACAGTGTATTTTGGAGATCTTTCCAAATCAGTACATTGGAAGCTTCTTCATTCTTTTTAAGGACTGCCTAGTATCCCATTGTATAGTTGTACCATAATGTATTTAACCAGTCCTCTGTCGGTGGACATTTGGGTTGTTGCCAATTTTTTGCTAGTACAAACAATGCTGCAATGAATAGCCTTGTACATTTTTTTTGCTTGGGTGTAAATATATGTAGGAAAATTTTACAGAAACATTATTACTCAATCAAAAGGATTGTGCTTTTGAAGATTTGGTAACTGTTGTCAAATTGTCAGCCACTGGGATTGTATCCATTTACCCTTCCACCAGCAATGTATGAGAGTGCCTGTATCTCCATAGCCTCACCAACACTGTGATATCAAACTTTTGGATTTTTGCCAATCTGATAGGTGAAAAGTCATGTCTCAGTATAGTTTTAATTTGTGGGTTTTTGTTTTGTTTTGTTTTGAGTGCCTATATTCATAACAAAAGTATAATTTACAATCCATTTCCATTTCTTTTTCCATTACAGTCATGAGTTGGTTAAAGACTGGGATGTTTTCTGAGAAATGTGTCATTATGCTATTTCATCACTGTGTGAATGTGAACACAAACCCAGATGGTATAGCCCACTATGCACCTAGGCTATCTGGTATAGCCTATTGCTCCTAGGCCACAAACCTGTACCTGTACTGATTACTAGAGGCAACTGTAACACAGTGGTAAGTATTCATATATCTAGACGTATCTACACATAGAAAAGGTACAGTAAAAACATAGTATTATAATCCTATGTTATATATGCAGTTCATCATTGATCAAAACATCACTATGCAGTGCATGACTGTATATCCTTTAGCCGTTTTTCTACTAAGTTGTTGGTCTTATTGATTCACATTAGCTTACTGTATTTTAGGAAGATTATTCATCCCTTCGTCTGTGACCTGAATTGAAAATAATTTTTCCTAGTTTGTCATTTGTCTTTAGGTTTTACTTAGTGTTTAGTTCATTTTCTGTTGCTGTGACTGAATACCACAGACAGGGTAATTAATGAAGAATAGAGATTTATTTAGCTCACGATCCTGGAGGCTGAGAAGTTCAAGAGCATGGTTCAGTCATCTGGTGAGCGCCTTCCTGCTGCAACATGACATGGTGAGAGGTATTGCATGGCAATACAGAGCAAGCATGCTAGCTCAGTTCTCTCTTCCTCCCCTTATAAAGCTACCAGTCCCATCACGTGGGCCCCATCTTGATGACTTTACCTAACCCTAATTACCTCCTGAAGGCCCCACCTCCAATCAACAATGAATTTAGGGATTGAGTTTCTAACACACAACATTTGGAGGACATGTTCAAATCATAGCACTTAAGTTTGTAACTTTTTTTAGCATAGAAGTTTTCATTTTTCTGTGATTTAATTTATCAATTTTTTTTTTTAAAATTCAGGGTCTCACATTGTACCCTAGCCTGGAGTGCAGTGACATTTTCTCAGCTCACTGCAGCCTTGACCTCACAGGCTCAAGCAATCCTCTCTCCTCAGACTCATGAGTACCTGGAACTATGGGTGTGCACCACCACACCTAGCTAATTTTGTTTTGTTTTTTGTAGAGACAAGGTCTCACTATGTTGCCCAGGCTGGTCTCAAACTCCTGTAATCAAGTGATCCTCCTACCTTAGCTTCCCGAAGTGCTGGGATTACAGGTGTGAGCCATGGCACCTAGCCAATCTCTTCTTTTATGGCTTCTGGAGTTTGAGTCTTAATTAGAAAGGTTTTTCTACTCCAATATTTCTTCCCCATGTGTTCTTTTAATACTCGTTTTTCTCTTTTTTCACATTTATCTTTAATACATATATTTGGATATTCTGTATTATTTTAAGTATTTGTTGTAGAAGCATATTATGTAGTTGAATTTTGCTTTTAAACATGAGAATATAAAAATATTTGCCTTCGGCCGGGCGCGGTGGCTCAAGCCTGTAATCCCAGCACTTTGGGAGGCCGAGACGGGTGGATCACGAGGTCAGGTAGATCGAGACCATCCTGTGCAAAACACGGTGAAAACCTCCGTCTCTACTAAAAAATACAAAAAACACCGGGCGAGTGGCGTGCGCCTGTAGTCCCAGCTACTCGGGAGGCTGAGGCAGGAGAATGGTGTAAACCGGGAGGCGGAGCTGAAGGAGCTGAGATCCGGCCACTGCCTCCAGCTGGCGACAGAAGCCAGACTCCGTCCAAAAAAAAAAAAAAAAAAAAAAAAAAAAAGAAAAATTGCCTTCAATAACTTAGCTAATTATTTATTATATTTCATAATAGATGTGGTCTCATTTACTTCATTTCTGTGCTTCTTTATTGCTTTATTTTTTGTTCTTATGGTTATACATTTAGGTTTCTTGCTTTTAGCTTCTAATAGTGATTGTGAAGTGAGATCAAAGTTTGAAAT
The DNA here is from genome assembly GCF_001698545.2 of Rhinopithecus bieti. Lineage (NCBI taxonomy): Eukaryota > Metazoa > Chordata > Mammalia > Primates > Cercopithecidae > Rhinopithecus > Rhinopithecus bieti. Next base: position 659,954 of record NW_016811643.1, read on the forward strand.
TCTTTAAACCTTTTTTTTTGTGAGAAAGCGGCTCACTCTGTCACCAGGCGGAGTGCAATAGAGGGATCTTCAGCTCACTACAGCCCTCCACCTTCCCAGGTTCAAGCAATTCTTATGCTTCAGCCACCCGAGTAACTAGATTACCGGCAACCTGCCACACTGACTGATTTTATATTTTAGTAGAGATGGGATTTCACCATGTAGCCAGGCTGGTCTCGATTCCTGGCCTCAAGGGTCACCTGCCTCGGCCTCTCAAGAGCTTGGGACTACAGGCGCTGAGCCACTGCACCTGGCCTTTATTAAGTCCTTACATAGTCAACCACATATATTTAAATGTATATTTAATCAAGATACCAAAGTCAGTAGAAGTGCGTTTTTTACACTGTACGGCTGTTTTAATGGATCCTACTTTTGGTCGTGCATTGTACAGATGAGGAAACTAAAGCCTCAGCAAGTTTAGTAGTTTGCCCAAGGCACCCTGTATATAATAGTATATAATATATTAAATATATATATTTTTTTTTGTTTTTTTTTTTTGAGACAGAGTCTTGCTCTGTCGCCCAGGCTGGAGTACAGTGGTGCAATCTTGGGTCACTGTAACCTCCACCTCCTGGGTTCAAGTGATTGTCCTGCCTCAGCCCACCGAGTAGCTGGGATTACAGGCACACACCACCAATTCCGGCTAGTTTTTGTATTTTTAGTAGAGATGGCGTTTCTCCATATTGGCTAGGTTGGTCTCGAACTCCTGACCTCAGGTGATCTGCCCACCTCGGCTTCCCAAAGTGCTGGGATTACAGGCATGAGCCACCGCGCCCAGCCTAATAATTTTTAATGATCTCTGGGTGATGAAAAATTAGCAAGCTTAAGCCAGGCAGAGCCACCCCAGGACTGGAGTGGAGGAAATCTCAGCTAAACCACAAGGCTGAAAATGAAGGAGGGGTGAATTCCTCAAAGTAAAATCCCCATGACCTCATAACCCTTCATATGGAACTCTTGGATTTTTGCCAGTCTGATAGGTGAGAAATCATAGCTCACTGTAGTTGTGGTTTGCATTTCTCTTATGAGTGAGACCAAGCATCTTTTCATATATTTGAAAGCCATTTGCATCTTCATTTCGATGAACTGCCTATTCATATCTTTTGCCCACTTGGGAGACACCCAGCAAATAACCACCATATCAAAGCTTCCTGGATTGTTTGTTTGTTTTGAGAATACCAAAAATATGACTTTTAGAGTTTTATTCTGTTTCTTACAGAAAATCATTTCCGAGATAATAAGCTCTTCATCTGAACCTTCAGGACAATTTTCTTCCTGCTGGTGCTATGAAATCTTCTCACAGATTCCATATTGATTGCTTTTGTTCACTCTCTCGATCAGGCAGAAATAAAGCCAGGCCAAGGACTGCTCCTTGATCCTTTCAACCTTATGCCATAAAGCTTAATAATTCTGGAAGTCTCAACTCCACCATTAGACAGCCAGTGTAGACACAGAAAAAGAAGCTGACCGGGGTCGATTAGGGGAATTTTCATCATCATTATCATCAATAATAGCTGGCACTTAAACACACTCTTTGTATGTAAATTCATTTATTTATGTGTGTGTATTTGTGTATATGTATACACTAAATGCATATATGCTAAATTTATGCACACCCATAAATTTAGTTCTCACAACATTCCTGTAAAATAGGTACTTTAACCATTTCCATTTTACAGATGACCAAGGTGAGGCACAGAGAGGTTATATAACCTGTACAAGCTCACACAGCTAAAATCTGGTGGAACCATAACTACCCACATGATCTGATCCCAGAATCCATGCCCTCAATCATTCTGACCGGCTTGGAAGAGAATTCTCGTGTTGTTAAGGTATAGCCAAACATCCATCTGGTCACTGCTGCCCCTGAGTCTCTGAGACTGGTGTAGTCAGTGGAGATTAGTCTCTCTTATTTACTTTGGAAGCTTCAGTTCTTTGTTCATTAATTCATTTAATCCTCTGATTCATTCAACAAACATTTACTGAGTGCCTACTATGTGTCAAGTCCTGTGCCAGGTGTCAAAGATACCAGGAGAAATTAGATATGGTCTTTGACCTTACAGACCTTGCGGTAAAGAGGTAAAGAGAGGTGGGGGATAAGACATGGTCAGTTAACAACACACATGACACATGCTGTTCTGGTTCCGAAGGGAGTAACTGGCAGTGTGTCGTCTAAGAATGGGTTTCTCAATCTGGCCCCATCTACCATCTAGTTAGCGCAATTTCTCCCTTGCACTTTATCCTGTGATGTTCTCTTATCTTTAGTTTCTAAAGCATCACTGCACGCTTTTGGATTTCTGCATATCTTCTTGAGCATTTTCACAGGGTATGGAGATTAGTCTCATCAGTTGTATCTGCTGTCATTTTTTTATTATCCCAGAAAAGTGGCCTTGTTCCTGTGAGTAATAGAAAGCCAAGGAAGGGTTCAGAGTAGGACAGATGGGCACTTTAGAATGACCACTCCAGCTAGAATGTGGAAAATAGACTGAAAGGGGGAGGTGAGATAGGCAGCCCAGTCAGGAAACTGCTCCACTGTCCAGGTGGAATTATCTGAGCAAAGGCTGCGGCTGGGGAGACAGGAGGGTATGGATTCAAGGAATATCAAGCAAATGGAATCAAAGGGACTTAGTGATTCAATCAACAATGTTTAATTAGCACCTATTAAGTGCCAGGCACTGTGCCAGGTGCCCAGAATACAGCAGGGAACAAGATAGACATAGCCCCTGCCTTCATTGCATCTAGATAGGGAAATGGACAATTGGAGCCTTTACAATAAAAGATGATAAACAATGCAACAGAGGACATCAGGGCACTGCAGGGAAACAGAAGGGGGCACATGAGGGGGCGTGAGGGAGGAGTCCAGGCTGATGCCTGAATTTCTGCCTTGGCTGCAGGAGTGCATGGTGGGATCATCATCTGAGCCAGAGAATCCAGGAGCGCAGAACTCTATGGATGTCTCTCTGGGTCCCCCCAAGCCCAGGCCAGGGCAGGAGCAGGGGAGGTGGTGAGCAGAGACTGTTGAATGAATAAATGAATGTGAGCATGTGAATACTCCCCAGCCCCCAGCCTGACCCTGAAAGAGGAAGATGGGGAGTGGTCCTGAAAGAAACTAGAAGTTTCAGGAAGCCCAGTGGTTACTCAACACCCACAAACCGTCAGCCTCTTCCCAGTTACCCAACAGGGCATATGAGGCAGTTGTGATGCTGCTGATGTCCAGCAAGGTGAGCCGGGCTGCCCATGGCTCAGTGTATCTGGGGCCTGGACAGCGGGCAGATTCAGCATATCCGTGGCTATTCTGAGGCCACCAGCGTGGGCCCCAAAGGCTATTGGAGGCCTTCCTGGAACTGGCAGGGAAGGAAGAATTAGCCCTCCAAAGTCCCTGGGCATGTGTCCCTAGAGTTGGGACCCTTCCTCTGGCTCCTGCTTTCCTGAAGTGTCCCCCTGCCTCATCACCAAGCCCCCTGGGCTGGGGCTGTGTCTGTTTGCCTCCATCCAAAAGCAGAAATTGATAATTATCTTCTGTGTGCCCAGTGACCAGCTTGGACAACCCCTTTGCCCCAGCACATGATAGAAAATTTCTCTTCTTTGTCATTTTACTTTGTTTGTTTGTTTGTTTGTTTGTTTTGAGATAGGATCTCTCTCTGTCATCCAAGCTGGAGTACAGTGGTGTGATAAAGCCTCACTGAAGCCTCAACCTCCTGGCCTCAAGTGATTCTCCCACCCCAGCCTCCCAAGTAGCTGGGACTACAGGCGTGCACCACAATGCCCAGCTAATTTTTCTATTTATTTTTTTATAGAGATGGGTTTTTGCCATCTTGCCAGGCTGGTCTCAAATTCCTGGGTTCAAGCAATCTGCCCCTCTCAGCATCCCTAAGTGCTGAAATCACAGGCATGAGCCTCTGTGCCCTGCCAGGAAATGTTTCTTTAGTTCAGAGAGAGCTGTACCCTAAGCCCAGGGGCCAGGCTCCCCCACCCTCAGGAGAAGGAAGGTTCATCAGGAGCCACATAAACACCGTGTCCTTGGCATGTGGCCAGGATGCCCATGGTTACACCGTGAGTGGGTGGACCTAGGCTCTGACAGCCTCTGACCCGGGGTGGGGAAGGCACCAATCCACTGCTCTGCCTCTGCCCCTGTCCACTGTCCATATCTGAGTGTCCTGGAATGGGAGAATCTTTGAATCTAAAGGATAAAAAGGCCCTCTGTGGTCTTGGTGCCCACCTGCCCTTTTTTCCTGTCTTTCTGGTCCATTCATTCTTCTTAATAATCATTTATCGCCCCTCAAAAAATTGTCTGCATTCCCATCTTCTCCCTCCCCTATGAAAAAGGGCATATGAGCTTCTGTACCCATCAGGGGCTTGGGATTGCCACTCGGTAGTTCTCCCTCGTGCATATTAATGAATGTGTCTGCCTTTTCTCCTATTCATCTGCCTTTGGTCAGTTGATGTTTTAGCAAATATTCAGAGGGCAAAGGGGAAGTTTTCCCTTGGCCCCTAAAGTCACTAGCCAGGTGTTTGCTATCAGCATGGAGTTTATATGGAACTGGTAGGGAAAGAATTCTGTGGCCTCTTTGGCTCCTGTCACTGCTGGTAGGTTGCAAAAGGGCCTAATGGCCCCTGGTATAAATGCAGGTGCGTGTGTGTGTGTGTGTGTGTGTGTGTGTGTTTAGCTTGTGTTTATTTTATCCATAGATGTTTATATTGGTATGTATTACTCTATGTAATTACACATATACATATATAATAGTGAAATTTATAAGTATACATAAATGGATATTTTATGTGTATATGTGTGTGTGTATATATATATATATTTTTTTTTTTTTTTTTTTTTTGAGATAGGAGCCTCGCTCTGTCACCCAGACTGGAGTGCAGTGGTGTGATCTCAGCTCACTGTAACCTCCACCTCCCAGGTTCAAGTGATTCTCCTGCCTCAGCCTCCTGAGTAGCTGGGATTACAGGCACGCACCACCACGCCTGGCTAATTTTTGTATTTTTAGTAGAGACGGGTTTCACTATGTTGGTCAGGCTGCTCTGGAACTCCTGACCTCATGATTCACCCCCCTTGGCCTCCCAAAGTGCTGGGATTGCAGGTGTGAGCCATCGCGCCCAGCCACATACATACATTTCTTTTTCTTCTCACATATATGAGGAAATGCCACCAGATTGGCAGACGGTGCTACAAATTTATATGTATAAATATCTAGATTTTAATTTTTACTTATCTATTGATGCATATAATTATATATGTAACATATTTCTTATATACTTAAAAGTAGAAATCTTTTATTTGTGAGTGTATATATATTTCTAGTTTTTGCCTTTCCTTGTGTCTGTACCATAAAACACTCAAGTGACAGGCAGTGCCACACCATTTCTTGAGAGCAGGTTCTGAAACCCTGAGTCCCCACTGACCCTTGTTCCTCTGGTCTCGTGTGAGGACACAGCTGTACACTGGACTCTAGATGTCAGAGCCGTTGGTTCCCATGGTGTCTCCATGAGGTTGAGCCCCCACTCTAGGAGAAAACAGCTGTTTCGGGGTGAATGGGGGCAGCAAAACCCAGATGGACCTGGTAGTATCAGCTAGTCTCACATTCAAGTCCTATCTGATTGCAACTTCTCCGAGCTTCTAAGAAGAGAAGGGAAGGGGCTCTTCTCGGCTTGTGCAGTCATATACTTGTCAGCCTAGGCTGTGACCTAAAGGCTGGTTCAAAAACTCACATTGCTCCTCCCTTCTGAAGAATCCAAACTGACCTGTTCAGGCCCTGATCATAATGCCCTCAGCAATGGGAACTCACCTGAACCTGGGACCTGAGACCAGCCTTCTTCCTGACACCTGAGACCAGTTACTTCCCCAAGGGTCTCCTTCCTATCTCCAAGGCCACAGAGCCTTATCTTTCTCCTATGGCCCAGAACAGCCCATGAGAGCCAGGGGAAGGGGCAGGGATGAGGCCCCTGCCATCCCTGAGAGATGAACAAGTGAGCAGTAGCTCCTTTCTCCATGGCCACAGTTAAAGTGTCATCACATGCAATCACTAAACTATCAGTGGGGCCACTGAAAGGCAAGAGACACTGAAAGGCAAGAGACAGGCCATTCTGCCAAGCAGGAAGCTGAAGACTGTTTCGAGGCAGTATGCCATAGTGGTTAAGAGCACCTCTGCTAGATACTAGCTGTGTGACCCTAGTCACACAAGGTGTGGATTTTCTTGCTGGTAAAATGGGGTAATGACACCTGCCTGGTAGGTTAGTGTGTGGATTAAATGATTGTGTGTAAAGAAAGGGTCAGCCCAGTGCATACTAGGGAGGTTTTCAGAGAATCCATGCTTTCCCATGACAGTGTCAGAGGCTGTTGCCACAAAGCCACACACACCACGTGGGCTTCCCAGGTCCCCTTCTGGCAGCCCATGTTTCCTGCCCAGGCTAAATTCATCCAGGCTGATGGCCAAATGCAGCCTCTGTCAAGAGGGGAGAGGCCCACTCCACCCTGGGGATTGCCCCATCACATTGGCTGTGCCCATCTTGTGGGCTCCCCACACCTTCAGGTCTTTTCCACCTGAAAGTGAGCTAGGGCTCTCCTTCCTGCCCTAGAATCATTTATTTGTATGACTCTTCAAGCAAGACGTCACATGTTTACCGAAATTTCTCAACCACCTCCTGGGAACAAAGCCCTGGCAGGGAGATCCAGGGGCCCAGAAGAAACACAGAGTAGGGAGCGGGAGAGGGGCACATGGTTCAATTAGTTCTCAAGTATTAAACAAAGGATTTTGTTTTTTCTGACGCTAGAAATAACACTTCTTCATTGCAGAGTATTTGAAAATACAGAAAATATAAATCAGGAAATAAAAAATCCTGACAGTCCTGATTCACACAGGTAACTGACATTAAGATTTGTTGTGTTTGATACTATGGTTTTCTAGGCATTTTAACATAGTCATAATGTATAATACAATTATGTATCCTGCTTTTTTTCATTCACCATAAAGGCACAAAACATTTTCCTGGGTTTTTACAAGCCAGCCAGTTAAATTATACCCTGTTGATTTCAGCTCATCATTCTGACAAAATTCCTTAACTTTCATTGGGATTTAGCTGTGTCTTCCTAGGATAGCACTGTGCTGGGTGCCAGCCTGGAGAAAAAGGAGGAGGGAGGAGAAAAGAGGAGATAAGATAAAACCAACACCAAGGAGATTCTTGCTTTCTGCCCCTTTCCTCCTCTCATGCTAAATGTGTTTCTCAGTATGGGAATGCCAGGGCAGCCACCTGACTCCCAGGATCACCTGGGCTCACCTGAGGTTCTGAATCGTTCTCCTGCTCGCTTTGCACACGCAACCCTAAAGTGAAGAGATCTCACTCCCTGCTAGGAAAAATGCTTTCCTCTGTGGGGGATAGCCCTGCAGACCCTAGGCAGCAAAGATTCTGCTCCAGCCACCCTGCTCCCACTCAGGTCCTCTGCCTACTTGTCACATGGCTTGGTTTTCAGGCCTCTGTAGCCTGGTCACCCTCTCTTGACTCAGCACATACCCCAAAGTGTCAGAAAGGTCCTAGAGCTCCAGTTGGGCCTGGCTGAGTTTGGAGCAGGGCAGGGCAGTCCCCTTCTCTGTTCTGGATGCTATGCCTCTGTTAATGCAGCCTCCATTTACATTTGTTTGTTTGGCAGCCTCTGCCTTAGCTTGTGTAGAGCTTGTGGTCAGCTCAAACTCTGAGTTCCTTTTTGTATCATTGTTGGTAAACCAGTTCTCCCATAGCCTGTGTTTGGACAATCTTTGGAAGAACCACATGCAAGCCTTGATATGTTTCCCATTTTAAATATTTGCATTGATTTTGAGCACCCTTCCTGGCTTTTTGTCATGGGTGAACCTGATACATGTGCACCTTGTCTTTATCCAACTTGTTGGTGAAATAATTACCTCAACCTGGCCCAAGACAGAAACTCCCTTCTCACAGGCCCTGGCCCATAACCGGAGCCATAAGTTTGATCAGCTTCCTAAAAGCCTGTGAGGAAATACTACCTTCTTTACAAATCCAATCATGCATTAATATTAGCCCAAAATAATTGAAATCAGATACTCAGACCTAATACCTATACATGAATGCTCATAGTAGCACTATTCACAATAGCCAAAAGGTAGAAATAAACTAAATGTCCATCAACAGATAAATGGATAACAGAATGTGGCATTCATACAATGGAATATTACTCAACCATAAGAGCAGTAAAGTTCTGATACTGCTACAACATGGACACACCTCAAAAAAAAACATTGTGCTAAGTGAAAGAAGCCAGATACAAAAGTCACATATTATATGATTTCATCTATGTGAAATATTCAGAATAAATAAATCTACAGAGGCAGAAAGCAGATTGGCAGTTGCCAGGGGCTGAGGGGTAGGGGAAACAGAGTGGCTGCTTAAGCAGATTTTCTTTTGTGGTGATGAAAAGGTTTTAGATGGGCATAGTGGTTCACAGCGGTGATCCCAGCACTTTGTGAGGCTGAGGCTGGCAGATAGCTTGAGCCCAGGAATCTGTGACCAGCCTGGGCAACATGGTGAAAAATAATACATAAAAATACAAAAACTAGCTGGGCATGGTGGCGTGTGCCTGTAGTCCCAGCTAGTCAGGAGGCTGAGGTGGGAGGATCACCTGATCCTGGGAGGTGGAGGTTGCAGTGAGCCGAGATCACACCACTGCACTCCAGCTTGGGGGACAGAGACAGACCCTGTCTCAGAAAAAAAACAAAAACATATATATATATATATATGAACTAGAGGTGGTGGTTGCACAACACTGTGAATGTGCTAAATGCCACTGAGATGTACGCTTTAAAACGGTTAATTGTATATTATGTGATTTTCACCTCAATAAAAAATGATTTGCAAAAGAAAACAAATTCAATTATACATTCAACCGACAACCTTGTGCTGGGTATTGAGAACATGGAAATGAATCAGAACTGGTTCCTGCCAGTGCTGGTAGAGCCCATAGCCTTAGATGCTGAGATGGGGCAGTTGAACCCAGAACTTGAACGCTGCTCTCTGAGATTTGCCTACCGGGTGAGTTCTCTCATGGGTTCCCACCACGCAGACTGCCAGGGGGTACTGCCCCTTCCATCTCAGTGATTGGAATGCATCCTTTGAGTAACTTTGCCATGGAGAAGTCTGACAATCACTCCCTCTGTGATGTGATCAAGCTTGTTATCAATGTGGTGAGTCATGCTGCTGGAATGTTCCCTTGATATAATGCAATGAGAGTGGCACTTCACCTCTGTGACCTTCCTCTCAAGAACTCAACCCAGTCTAATCATGAGAAAACCAACAGCAAAGCCCAAATTGACAGTCTGCACAATACCTGATGATGAATACTCAAAACTGTCAAGATCATCAAAAACCAGGACAGTCTGAGCAACTCTCCCAGACCAGGAAGAAAGGATGGAGGCATGATGTTTAAGTGTAACATGGAATCCCGGGACAGAAAAAGGACATTAGGTAAAAACGAAGGAAATGTAAATAAAGTACGGATTTTAGTTAATAATTTACTAATACTGGTTCATTTGCTGTGGCAAATACAAGATGTTAGCAGTGGAGGAAAGTGGGTGAGGATATATGAGAATCCTCTGTACCAGCTTTGTGACTTTTCTGTGCATCAAAAACTATTCTTTTAAGAAGTTTCTCTACTTGTTCTAAAATTTTATTTTAAATTATTATCCTTAAAAACTGCATCCTAAAAATGGCTGTAACAGGCTGTTCAGATAGAGATGACAATGGGGACATGAATGGGGTAGAGTGTGACCTACTAAACAGTTTGGTGTGTAAGGTATCATTTCTTCTCCAGGTGCTAACTGACTCCAGGGAGAAACATAGGGCCTTGCCTGATCTCCACCCTCCCCTTCTAGTTCCTGACCTGCCTCTTTTTGATAGGCTCCTGACTTGGGGGCATCCTTATAGACACCAATATCTTCAATATTTTCAAAAGTCCAAACTAATAGAGTCAGGGTCTAGTCGGGCACAGTGACTCATGCCTGTAATCCCAGCACTTTAGGAGGCCGAAATGGTGGATCACCAGAGTTCAGGAGTTCAACACCAGCCTGGCCAACATGATGAAATCCCGTCTCTACTAAAAATACAAAGATTAGCTGTGTGTGGTGGTATGTGCCTATAATCCCAGCTACCTGGGAGGCTGAGACAGGAGAATCACTGGAACCTGGGAGGCAGAGGTTGCATTGAGCCAAGATTGCCACTGCACTCCAGCCTGGGCGACAGAGTGAGACTCTGTCTCAAAAAAAAAAAAAAAAAAAGGAGTCAGGGTCTCTATTCTGTAGCCATAAGATCCCACAGCAGTTCTGCTTCCCATGTCCTGTACCACACATCTTCCCCAGGGCACTCACACCAGGAAGAACTTCAGATGAACCATTTCACTGCCTTCCCACAGGGGTGCGGCCTCATGGCCCCATGGTTATGTTCTAAGTCAACAGTAGAATGACATCTTAATCCAGCATAATATCCACTGATGCTTCCACCCACTAGCCAGGGGCCATTTCCTCCTCTGCTGAGTAGAAAAGGTTGGTATATAAGGGTATCACAGACACCATCCATTTGCTCAGAAGGGCATCACCATGCCTTCAACTGGCAGGATAGTGGTTAAGAGGAATGATTTGGAATAGACAACCCTATATTCAAATCCTGATTCTATCACTTATTCATTCATTTAAACCCTATGACCCTCAGTTTCCACAACTGTAAAATACAGGTAATAAGGGTCTGGACTATTGAAGGTACTGGTAATTGGAATGTCGCTGGCAGAGGGTCTAAATGTCTCTCCTCTGTGGTTTCCATTGTTTACCTTTTGAAAGTTGAATCTCCAGGCTGGTACAGTGTCTCATGCCTGCAATCCCAACACTTTGGGAGGCCGAGGCAGGCAGATCACTTGAGGTCAGGAGTTCAAGACCAGCCTAGCCAACATCATGAAACCCTGTCTCTACTAAAAATACAAAAATTAGCTGGGTGTGGTGGTGCACGCCTGTAATCCCAGCTACTTGGGAGGCTGAGGCAGGAGAATTGCTTGAACCCGGGAGGGGAGGTTGCAGTGAGACGAGATTGTGCCACTGCAGTCCAGCCTTGGTGACAGAGTGAGACTCTGCCTCCCCGCCCCCGAAAAAGTTGAATTTCCAGTCTCCTGGTGTTTGTGTTCTCTGTGAGTCCTCGAAGCTCTCCGACAGTGGTTCTGTGAGCACAGTAGTGGGCTCTGCTGTGGTCAGGGGTGCAGTTCAGCTCAAAACTCCTCTGGAGCAGCTGGGGGAAGGCCAGGAGGGTCTGATACTTGCCCATCCTGACATTTTCACCCCTAACCCTCTGTCAGTGACATTCCCTGTTATGTTATTTACCTGAAGGTTTGTGAACCTCTGGCAAGTTGTGGGGAGGCAGTGAGCAGGAGAAAGCAGCAGGGATTCACTGGCTCACCAGCCTCCCTTCTGTTCTAACAGTGACCAACACTGGAAAGAGGAGGAAAGCTGTCAATACCATTTTGGGGAATCATATTTGAATGATTACCTTGTGCCAGGTACCTTGTGCCTCCCTTTCCCAAGCCCTTGACTCCCAGGTCAAGTGGGAGAAGTCTTATAATTCTTTTATGTCTCTGAATCATGTCTCCATAATCAAACTAGAAATTACACATAGGACATATTTCCTTATCTTCTTGACTCTCTCTATCAAATGTTGACCTACACCCCTATAAATATCCCCAGAGAGATATATATCATTCCCTGGGTAAGGAAAACTATCATTGCCATTGTCAGTAGTGAGACTCCATAATCACGATCAAGAATCACTACCTTTACCACACCATCAACCATCATAGCAAATCCTGCTCTCCTCACAATGCCTTTAATGATAGTTGTAATTTATGGAGCACCTAGTATGTGTCAGATACTGAAACAAGGGCTTTCCATGTATAATCTTAATAGAATTATCTAAAGTCCATGTTCTTGATAAACAACCCTGTTCCAGCCCTGGTCCAGGAGTGTAAAATCCTCCTTTTGCTGGGAGCATTTGCATCTGCTGTTGCTGTGTTTTTGCCACTGTGAACACTGCACACAGACAGGCCCTAGAAGACCATACCAGGGTGTGTGAGAGCCCCTGGGGTAGGGGCACAGACCTGGGAAACTGAGCTGGGCACCAAGACTGCCAAAGGTCTCAGCTCTGCCTATGAGCTAAGGGCTGGCAATGACCTTGGAACCAGGAGCTGGCATAACCAGAAACTCAGTGAGACTCCACTAGAAGACTGGGACTTTAAACAGTGCTTCAGTCTCCTGCCAAAACTCTTGGATGGAGCTGATGAGAAGTCCACAGGCTGCAGGGAAATGGCACCTGCTCCCAAAACCACAAGTCCATTAGTGATACAGAAGCCAGCAAAGAAAGAGAGAGAACTGGCTGGATCCTGAAGTCAGTTGGGGGAGAGGAAAGGATGACAAGGGATTTGCCTATGGCCAGACTTGATTCAGATAGGTACTGGTGAGGAGACTGTCACAGAGGAGCGCTCAAGGTCTTGCACATGCCTGTACCCAGCACTCCTTTATATTCTACAGGGCTGTCATCAGGTGACTCATCACTGAAACCACCCCATGCCTATCCCAGTGCAAACTTGCCTGGAATCAGGCACACACCTACAGAGGCCAGGGAGGTCCAGGAGGTCTAAGACATGAGTCAACGTGACACGAGCTCCTGGAGCCCCCCAGTGTGCCAGACATTAGCCCTTTCGTTGAATGACTGTGAGGAGGCACAGGGAGTACACCAAAGGGCAGCCGGGGTGCTGGAGCACTTGGAGGTCTCAGGGCCACTACAGCTGTGCCATTGTGTACTGACTGCACATCAGCCCCAATTATACCCTGCCTGGCACATAGTAGGTGCTTATTGAGCACACAAAAGAGAGGATGAAAGATCCCTGCCCTATGGGCATTCACAGCCTAGCAGGGGAGACATGGCACACTGCAAACCCATGAAGAATCTTCCCCAGTGGTAGCCTTGGATTTTGGCCATTGGATACCTTGTGGTAGCGAAGTATTTCCAGGACCAGGTGGAGGGTGGTACATGGTGGGTGGTGTGAGCACAGGCTGCAGGGGAATACTGTGTGCATGCATGCACAGGGCTCAGCTGGCCCAGGAGTGCTGGGGAACCGCATGACTCAGGACAGGGCGGCAGGCTGAAGGAAGGGTGGGGTGACCTGGGAAAGTGCCAGTGAACCCACAGGGAGCCAGTCTCAAACCTAACTTCCTGCTTCCCTCCCTCCATCCAGTTTACTGCTCCAGGCAAAGGCCGCTGCAGTTCACAGACAAGCAACAGCTTTGATGGCATCTGCAACCTAAGTCATAAAGATCAAAGTGGGATAAAGCTGGAGTAAGTTTCTGAGTACCAAAAATAAGTAACATCTCAGAGATTACTTTAAAAAATAGAGGCAGCTCAGTGCAACAGAAGGAGCTTGAGCCTCAGAGTTAGACAAATCAGAGTTACAATCCTGGCTTAGCCATTCTAGCACCTACACTTCGCAAGCCTCAGTTTCTTCTTTAATCTGGGCGCTGGAGGTGGTGTGTGTAGGGGGGCCTGGCTCATTTAGCCAGGGCTCAGTGAAGGGTAGGTAGGTGTGGCCCTGTCACAGTCACTGCACGGTCCCTGACCATAGCTGTGAAGGGGTCTGGACAATCAGATAGATGCTAAATGCCACTGGGACCTGCATACAGGGAGAAAGTCACTCATCTCTTCTAATATTGGAGAGAGATTGTGACTACCTACTAAAATTGCCCCAAGCAACATTCTCTGCAGAGGAGAAAGAACAATGTGGTGTGACTGGTCCTTCTAGCCTCAGTAGAACAGCCACACAGTATTTCCCTCTATCAGCTCTCCTCCTGTATCAGGTTCTTGGCCAGGGCGAGAGGGAATGAGAGGAGAGGAAGATCCAGTCCCTGCTCTCTGGAAATGCAGAATCTTGCAGGGCCAGATTCTCATGAGCAATGGCATGCCATGATGCCAAGCCTCACCAGGTCCAGGCCACGGCCGGAGCTGCCGAGTTCAGGCTGTTTGCATGGTGACCTCTCAGACTTAGTCACTGTCCCCACCACTCCCGGCTTTAGTTGCATCATTGCACTCTCACTTATGCCACTAATATTCACTGAAGCCTGCTCTGTGGTAGGGCCCAAATACAACAGAACGTGGCCTCCGCCTGCATGAAGCCTCAGTCACATGTACCAGTCAGTCCCAGTGAAAGGGCAATTCATTCTCTCCTGTTTTGTGATTGTGTGTCTGCCTCCCCACCAGACCATGTGCTCCATGGAGCAGGGGCTGTGTCTGTCCTGATCCCTGTCAGCTGTGTCCAGAGCCTGCTCCAAAGCCTCCTCCAGAGAGGGTGCTCTGTTGATTGAACAGCTCCATGAGGAGGAGTGTGACTGACAGCACCCTGGGAACCCAGAGGAGGAAGTCACAACACTAAGGGATAGCCAAGAAAGGGTTCCTGGCAGAGGCTGTGGGTAGAGTTTGTACAGGACAGAAAGAGGCAGGGCTGGAACAAGCAAGGGTGTGGCAGTAGGAATGAGGCTGAGCTTTACAGGAGTTCTGGGGAAGAGGGGTGGCAAGGTTAGCTGAGTGCAGGCCGGGAAGAGTTCAGGTGCTGCCTCCTGGGGTCTTGGGGTTTCTCTGCCTCTCTACATAGCTCTTAGTTTCCCCTAATCCCAGGGTTCTCACTTCCTCATCCCCCTACCTTCCAATAAATCATCAAGAAGTCCATGGATAAGGGACCCTGAGGGCAGCAAGGGAGGTGGCGAGAACTCCAGTTGTCTGAGTCTAAGACCTTCCTCTGATGAAGACCCAGCTCCAATTACCTTTCCCACCTAGCATGGCCAGAGAAAGTACAAGATGCCCAGTCAAATTTGAATTTCTGATAAACAGTGAATAATTCTTTAACATAACAGATATTTGGGACATATGCCTATACTAAAAAGTTATTCATTGTTAATCTGAAATTCAAATTTAACAACATATCCTGTATTGACATTTGCTAAACTTTGCAAACCCTCCCCTTTTCAGCATCTGTCACTCACCCCTGCCCTGAACCCCCAGGAACCATCAGAGGTTGTGGGCCTCCTGAAACATACTCAATGAAACAGAAATTTAGAGCTGCGAGGAACACTGAAGCTTATCTAGCCCCATTGCTCCCCACATAAGTGGACGAGGAGGCCGAGGCCCAGAGGGGCAGGCACTGGCAGGTCCTTGGGCACCTCTCAACAACTTGACTGGAATTTGGGTCTCCATGACAACAGGAGGACCCTCAGTTGTGGCCTTCTTAGGAAAGGCCAGGGCCCCCCTGTTCATCATTCTGGGGCAAGGCAAGGCAAGGAGTCTCCAAGTTTCTGCCCTGACCCTGGGCTGTGGTTTCCTGGATCTTGACACCCCCAAGTGAGTCACCTCCACCTCCCAGGCTACATCTGATGCAGTGCCAAGGCCCTGGGACTCCTCAGCTCTTACCTGGCTCCCAGGCTGGAGAAGTCAAGTGGGCAGAGCTCGGGTGGCTCTTGGGCAGGACTTCGTGGGAGGGACTAGACCTCGTGGGAGGCTCATTTACCTGCAGTCCTCCTCAGGCCCCGGTAATGGCCCAGTCAAGGGCAGCCCTCAGACACCCAGTGGTGCAGCCAGGCACAGTGGCTCATGCCTGTAATCCCAGCACTTTGGGAGGCAGAAGTGGGCAGATCACTTGAGGTCAGGAGTTCGAGACGTGCTTGGCCAAAATGGTGAAACCCCGTCTCTACTAAAAATACAAAAAATGTCTGGGTGTGGTGATGGGAGCCTGTAATCCTAGCTACTTGGGAGGCTGAGGCAGGAGAACTGCTTGAACTTGGGAGGTGGAGGTTGCAGTGAGCCGAGATCGCACCACTGCACTTGCACTTCAGCCTGGGTGACAGAGCAAGACTCCGTCTCAAACAAAAAAAAAGAAGAAACTCCCAATGGTGCAGCTAGAGCTGAGGAGAAGGTGGAGTGCCTGGTGGCAGGGTGGGGTACATGGGTCATGGGGGGGACATAGACTTGATTAAAATCATTCAGCCCATCAGGCCTGCAGGGGTCTTCTGTCAAGCAGCCATTCCCCGCTCCCCACTGAAGGTGCCCATCCCTCTGGGCTCTGTTTCTTCATCTCATCTTTCCATCGTTATGTATTAGTTTGCTTATTGTCGATGTCTAGTTCAAACACAAATCCTGTTCACTGTTTCAAGATCATAGAACAGTACTTGGCTCAACAAGCTTTGTGGAAATTGCCCTTACTGCATTTCACCTTGTGTGGAACATGGCCCCTGATGCCACAGTCCCCCACCATCCCATGAGCATCTCAGCACCTGCAGGAGACCGGCTGTGTGCAGAGCTTTGTGTTCCCCGGGTCCAGGCTCCGGTTCCCTCCTCTGATTACAGCCCAGCCTGGGTCCTGGGACTGAGAAAGTAACAGCACAGGGTTGGGGTGGACTGACAGACAGTGGGTTTAGGACGCTGCTCAGGGTGGGGCTCTCACCTGCCTGCCCCAGCGCTTCCACCTGAACCACACAAGCCCATAGCACCTAGGCATGGCCCAGGAGCTCAATCCCAGGCCCACACTGAGCTGACCCCTTCCAGCCAATTGGGCTCAGGGTACAGCACTGAACCAGGAGCTGATGACCTATTTGCCTTGGCTTGTGACCTGCCACATCCCTAGGCCTTGCTGGGCCTGGCTCTGTCTGTCTGTACAGTGATGGCTCTGGGCTAATGGTCTCTGAGGCCTGCCAGCTCAGCCCACCCATGGCTTCTTCCTACCCCTTATCTACCTCTAAACCTTTGTGCCAGCCACTCCTGCATTACCCTGGGGGTACTCCTGACCCAAGGACCTTAGACCCTCCCCTTCACCCTAGTCAGACCCTTTGCTGACCCTTCTCTGGGACCCAAGTCCTGGTCCTATCTGTCCTGGGGACCATGGGCAGTTGGTGCCAAAGGGCTGTCCCCAGGATACTTGGGATACTTTAAAGTCATCCAGTAAAATGTCATTCAGGGAAAATCTATCCACATCTACCTGGCTCCAACCCTCTAACCAATCCCAATAGCTCCTTTGGGATGTCTGCTCCCCTGACATGTCCAAAGCTGAACTCTTTATCTTTCCCCAGACCTGCTCCTCCTGTCTCAGCCTCAGCAAGAGCATCACCAACCAGCTGGTCACCTGAGCCAGGAACCCAGGAGTCACCAAGCCTCCTCTCACTTTCTGCCTGCCTTCCTTCCATCCTTAACTAAATCCTGGCCACCCCTCTGGGCTATCCTGGGGACTGTCCACCTCTCACCTTCCGCAGAACTGCCTGACTTCATCCTTCATCTTTTCCTCCTGAACCTCGAAAGCAGAGGGCTCTTTGACACCGCTGTCTGCCTGCAGTCCATGCTTCATGCAGCAACCAGAGAGGGACCCTGCTGGCAACACACCCAGCCTTGTCACTCCCCTGCTCAAAACCCTTCCATGGTTCCCACTGCCCTCTGGATAAGGTCCGGCTCCTTGGCCTGGCATTCGAGGCCCTCCAGTATCTGGACCCTGCCAGCCTTATCAGCTCATCTCATGTGGCTGTTCCACTGGCGGCCAAGCATTCTCCAGCTCTCAGCTGTGGCTCACGATGTTCCCTCCACCTAGGAGGCCTCTCTTCTTCCAAATCTTTAGGTTCCTCCACCCTGAATCATCTGGAGAGTACGCTGTGGGAATCAACTCCTTACTTAGGAAGGCTGGATAAACAAGGCTTTTCTCAGGGTGCATGTGTGTTTTTAGACTCAGTCAACATTTATCTATTTATTCAGGTACTCAGCCTTTCAAAAACGATTTGAGGTGGGCTATTCAATATTGATTGCATGCCACCATGTGCAGCAAAGCCCAGTGTGTGCACACACACACTCATTCACACACAAGGCCAGGGCACCATGAGAACCAGGAACCAGGCAGAAGCTTGTAAAGGCCTCATGGGGCCAGTGTGAGTTAGGATGAGGCACCTGGATTCAGAGGGAGGCCCACCTGGCTCAGGGTAACACAGACAGATATGGGGTTGGGGTTCAAATCTGGGGTTTTCTGAGCCCAGTTCACAGGGATGCCCCTGGAGGACTGAAGCCCGGCCCTGTCTTTAAAAAGTTCCTTGGTTATATGTAGACAGGCGGCTCTGGAAAATTAAACAAAGCCCACCGGGCAGCTCACCTTCCCCCAGGGTGCTCAGTGCCCCATCTTATTTAGCCCCCTAGGGTCAGGGAGGAAGCAGGAGCTGGAGATGGGGGGAGATTCGGAAGGACAGGAGGTAGTAACAGAGGCAGCAAAGGTTGCCGGCGGGGGAAGGAGAACCATAGCTTCCCTCTGTGGCCCCTGCTTGCATTTCCCTTCCCTTTTGCCCATGTCAGCTTCAAGATCTGTTCCTCTTTTCTTCTGCAACATTGCTGGCTGGGGGCAGGCTGGGGCGAAGACTGTGGTAGCTGCTCAACCTCTAGGTTCTCATGGGAGAGAACCTAGGCCCCAGCCAAGTGGCAGCCCTGTGGGCACCACAGACTTCAGAGTTCCCAGCATGCTTTCTGGCCCTTTTCTCCTCCTCTGTACCCCCAGCTAGTCTGTGAGTAGGTATCACCACACGCTTTCCGTGGGGAGGAAACCAAGGACCAGAGCATTGGTGACAGAGCAAGGACTCCATGCCTTTGTTCTCAGAAGCTAAAATCCTCCTTCTAGAAAGTATCCCAGGTGTGATTTGGCATGGTGGCTCACACCTGTAATCCCAGCACTTTGGGAGGCCCAGGCAGGCAGATCACCTGAAGTCAGACCAGCCTGGTCAACAAGGCGAAAAACCATCTCTACCAAAAATACAAAAGTACAAAATTAATAAAAATACAAAATCAGCTGGGTGTGGTGGTGGGTGCCTGTAATCCCAGCTACTTGGGAGGCTGAGGCAGGGAGAATTACTTAAACCTGGGAGGTGGAGATTGCAGTGAACCGAGATCGCGCCATTGCACTCCAGCCTTGGCGACAGAGTGAGACTGGTCTCAAAAGAAAGAAAGAAAGAAAGTATCCCAGGTGCCATCTGCTTGTATTCTCTGATAGCCTGGCACAGTAACTGAGTTCAGAAATATGTGTTGGCATCAGGGAGGGCCGCTGAGAAGGGGCCTCACCTCTCTGCACCCTCCAGGCATGGAGGCACCAATACTCAGTCTTGACCTCCTTGGGTTGTTTTAAATCCTGGGCTCCTCTGCGGTTTCACACATGGGACATGGGACATGGAGGCCAGCTCTGTGGGACTCTCCAGGCAGTGGGCAGCATGGACGGGGACAAAGATTCTAGTTTCATCTTTTGCAGCCAAAGGTGGGGCTGGCCTGGCCCACTTCTTGGTGACCCTAACTGACCCCAACACTGAGTGGCTGGGAACTGACCCAGGCTGAGCTGAGGCAGCTGTCAAAGCAGCCCTAAAATTAGCCCCAACAGGGATAGGGAGGGGGATCTGGCCCAGGCTTCAGGCTCCCATGGCCCCAAGGGACTGAGCCCACACCCCACTCAAGATGGAAGAGGTCAGCCAGAGTTTTGGCAGTGACCTACCTGGAGGCTGGGAGAGGAGATTCACAAGCTAGGATGAACATTGTTCAGAAGGATGATCGACTGGCAGGAGGAGCCCCCTGCTAGTTTCTTGGATCCTATGTGGCTCCCAGCCCCAAGCCCTTCAGAACCCTGAGAGGAATCAAGGAGAGACCTCACTATTTATGTTCTCCTAGAACAGGACTGAGGGGGCCAGCCTGTCCTCCCAAGGCTGAACTGGATAACCTCACACCTTAGCATCAGCTCCCAAGAGCAGAGGAGTAGCCAGGAGGCGCGTTAGCCTGATGGATAGAGGCGTGGATTGGAGACACCTGGGACAGGCTCAAAGCCTCATCCTGCCCAGGGATGCAGCTCCACCCACTTTCCTCTCCTTTGCCTTGGTGCTCTGAAAATCTTATTTAAAATGCAGAGCCTGGCTGTGTGGTACCTCATGCCTATAATCCGAGCACTTTGGGAGGCCAAGGAGGGAGGATCACTTGAAGCCAGGACTTTGAGATCAGTCCTGGCAACATAACAAGACCCCACCCCGTCTTTACAAAAAACTTTTAAAAAAATTAGTTGGATGTGGCGTCACGTGCCTATAGTCCCAGCTACTTGGGAGCCTGAGGCGGAAGCATTGCTTGATCCTGGGAGTTCGAGGCTGCAGTGCACTATTGAGTATGATTGTACTACTGCACTGGAGCCTGTCACTGACAGCAAGATCCCATCTCTAAAAAAAAAAAAAAACCAAACAAAATTGGGGCCGGGCACAGTAGCTTAAGCCTGTAATCCCAGCACTTTGGGAGGCCAAGGTGGGCAGATCACGAGGTCAGGAGATGGAGACCATCCTGGCTAACATGGTGAAACCCCATTTCTACTCAAAAAAAAAAAAAAAAAAAAAAAAAAAAAAGCCAGTCGTGGTGGTGGATGCCTATAGTCCCAGCTACTCAGGAGGCTGAGGCAGGAGAATGGCATGAACCAGGGAGGTGGAACCTGCAGTGAGCCGAGATCATGCCATCGCACTCCAGCCTGGGCGACAGAGCAAGACTCCGTTTCAAAAAAAAAAAACAGATCATGATTCAGAAGATCTGGGGTCAGGTGTGAGATTTCCCGGGCAGCTTGGGTGGACCCCAAGGCCAGGGCCCCGTCTTCTCCTGTACACAGGTATCCCTACCACAGGTAACCCCAACTCCCATCTGCAGTACAGCATGGCATGAGCATTCGGGCACCCAATATACTAGGTGGCTGGCTGCTTTATTGTAGGTTCCTGCATGGGCAGCAGGTGTGTGTGGTAGTCCCTGGACCTCTGTGTCTACTGCATGTCTCTTGTTACATGTGCAAAAATTGTACAAAGATACACGTATACAATAATGATGAAATAAAAATAGCTAAAGTTTAAAAAATAGCTAATCTTTATTGAGCACTATGCCCAGGGAAGGTACTAGGAATGTCACATTCAGTATCTTATTTAATTCTCATAACAACCCTTGTGAGATGAGAAAACTGAGGCTCAGAGAGGTTAAGTGACTTGCTTAAGGTCACACAGCTGTTAAGTGGTAGTCAGGACTGGAATATGCATGCACACCTGTGCACCCAGTGCACCCATCTTGGTGCCTGTGAGCTTGTGGGCATGTGTACTGTTGAGTGGGCACAGGTGATGCAGGAGGTGAGCAGCAGCAAGGATGGGGTGGATGGGGTAACAGCCATGCATGATGATTCAGAGTGTGAGCTTTCCACAGGTAGGGGGACAAGAGACCCAGGTGGAGGGAGACGCAGGCAGAAGCTGGCAAGTCTGGGCTTGAGTCTTCATACTGCAGGGTCAGCTTTGACTTCCTCCTTTGTGAAATGAGTGTGATAATATTTGCCTCACGAGGCTCTGCTATGAGAAAGAAATGCTATAGTAACACAAAGTGTGCCATGCGGACCTGCCTGGCACAGAATAGGCACTCAAGATGTGTGAGCTGGTCCTTCCTTCCCCTAGGGACTAAACTGCTTGGGAGTGACTTGTGCCCTGACTGGTAGCAGCCAGCTCACTGGATTAAAGGAGGCATCCTGGGGAGGGCTGGGGATGAGTGGTGCAAAGGCATGGAGGGTGGAGTGGGTTGCAGCTGAGGGAGCACCCAGAGAGCGACCGACATTGGAACAGAGCTCACAGCCTGGCCCACCACCTTTGCTTGGCAGAGACAGGAGAAGCTGCAAGGCTGGAGATGCCCCAACTGCGAAGATGCCCTCTCAGGAAAGCAAACACCCTGTCCCTTGACTCAGCCCTCAGCAGTGCCAGACACATCAGCCCTCACGGTCTCGCAGGCCATGTCCACTGGAGACCAGATCTCCTCTGGGCTGGGCTAGACATCGTTTAGGCTGGGCCTTTGGAAGTGCCCAGTGACTCACTTACCCTTCCTCCACCCACAACCCGATCTTGCTCCTGGAGTTGGAGTCCCTCTGAGGCTGCCCACACATGGGTGGCTCCCAGAAGGCGGAGCTGTGAGGCATCACCAGGCAGACCCTTATCCCTCAACAAATCCAATGCCTAAGTCCCTCCTCGTGGGTGGTGAGCTGCCTCCTGCAGGGCTCTGTAACAAGCAGGTGGTTGCCTGGGTGAGTCTCACCTGGGACCCGGAGTGGAGGGGCACTTAGGTGGATCCCCTAGGCCATCCAGAAGCAGGTGCTGGGAGTGGAGCCCCACGCACAAAGTTGCTGAGAACTGGCTTGCGGTGGGAGGCTGGATTGAAGTGTTGGAGGACCAGAAGGCTCACAGCATCCACCTCCTTCATCTTCCACATGAGGAGTCTCAGCCCAAGAGAGGACCATCACCAGGCTGGGATCATCTGCAGAAGGCACAGATCCCACCTCAGCCACCCATCCACGTTGCTGATGGGAGAACGTCCAGAGGTAACTGTGGAAGGGTGGCTCTGGCGCCTCCATGTGGCAGCAGGGGAGAAAGGCAGGGCTGGGCAGAGGTGGATGGGCATCTCTGGGTGGGGTGAGTCCAGTGTGAGATGCGCTTCCTGGGTAATAAGGTGAGGGCTTTCTCCACTTATACACCCTCCATCCCTACCGATCACTCCAATCCAGTATCCACTTCCCCCACCAGACCGGGAGCCGCCACCAGACCGGGTAGGGCAAGGTCAGATCCATCATATCACTACAGCATGCTGGGAGGGCATTGTGAGGGTTTGAGGAAGTGGTTTGAGTGGAATTGAATTCAGTATAAATGAAAGGAAACAGTGTGGAATGTGGACAAAGACAAACAAAATGTTCATCGAATCAATGTGTGTAAAAGCAGAAACTGTGTTGGTAATTGTTGAAGTGGGTGATGGGGGCACAGGGGTTCATTACACCGTTCAATTCATTTTTGTGTGTGTTTGAAATATTTTGAAATTGAAGAATTAATAGAAAACATAAAGGTCCAGCAATAGAAATCTAAATAAGTTGTGATGCAGCTGTGCAAAGGAATAATGTCTACAGACATTAAAAATGCTGCTGTTGTTTTTTTATTTTTAATTATTTATGACAGCTTTATCGATATGTAATTTATATACTATACAATTCACCATTTAAAGTATACAATTCGGTGGCTTTTAGTAAATACACAAAGTTCTGAACCAGGACAGTCAATTTTATAGCATTTTCATCTCCCCCTAACAAAACTCCATGCCCATTAGCTGACAACTCTTCATTTCTCCCCAGACCTCCCCACAGCCCCCAACCTATATATTTACTTTCTGTCTCTATAGATTTGTCTATTCTGGATATTTTATATTAGTGGAGTTATACAATATGTGATCTTCTGCATCTGGCTTCTTTGATTTAGCATAATGTTTTTAAGGTCCATCTATGTTGTAGCATGTATCAGTACTTCATTCCTTTTTGTGACTGAATCATATTTCATTGTATGGATATATCACATTTTATTGATCCATTCATTCATTGGTGGACATTTAGGTTGTTTCAATTTTTTAAGCTATTATAAATAATGCTGCTGTGAACATTCATGTACAAGTTTTGTGTGTGGACACATGTTTTTATTTCTCTTGAATATATACCTAGCAGTGAAATTTCTGGGTCTTATGGTAACCCTATGCTTACCCTTTCAGGAACTTCCAAACTGTTTTCCAAAGGGGCTGCACCATTTTACATTCCCACCAGCATTGCATGAAGGTTCCGATTCGCCACATTTTGTTATTATCTGTCTTCTTTATCCTAGCCTTCCCAGTGGGTGTGGCACATGTAATTTTTAATGAAATGGGGAAAATATCCACGGTATAAAATGTTAGATTTTAAAAAGCAGCCTTTAGAACTATTCATACAATGTAATCTCAACTCTGTAAAATGCATATGTCTACAGAAACAAGACTCAAAAAAAATCTACCGAAATGTTAATATGATTATCTGTGACAATTTGGGGTGATTTTTATTCTTTCCTAAATTTTTTACAATTTGGACATGTATCGATGGCATAGAAAACCAATATTATAAAAGAAGGTAAAGAAAAATGATAAATATTAATAGAAAGAAAGAGAATGCAAGTAAATTAAGATAAACATGAAAATATATTAAATGAAGCTGATTAAGGATCCGTGTGCAGGACCACGGCCTGGGCACTTGGAGGAGGATGTCTGAGTATGGTTGGAGAAGCAGAAGAGTCAGGCCATTGATTCTGGGGCATGAGGGTCTCCAGAAAAGGAAGAGTCACTCTCACTGGGAGTGAGGGAAGGCTTCATTGGAAGAGGCAACTCTACAGCTGGCTGCATCTGAAACAAGAGGAGAGATGGGCAGGAGCCGGGGGCATCCCGAGTCCAGATATACCAGATGCAGCCCTGATCTCTGTGCATACAAGCCACTGGGGTTGCAGCAAGGGCATCAATATCTCTAAAGGCAGAGACGGGGGACTGAGTGAACCTGGCTCTGTCCTAACTTGAGGTGACTGACTTAGCCCTATGCATTGAGGATGAGTCTCCTTACCTTCAAAATGGCCCTGATAACTTCTCTTGAGGGTTGTTGTGAGGCTTGAGTGATATAGGACTGTGCAGGAGTTCCAGCACAGGCCTCTCCCACAACAGGTGAGTGATTTGCTGCAAGGATACAGGGAGAGACAAGCTAACTCTAATGCTGGGGTGATGTCAAGGGAAGTTTGGTGGGGAGCAACCCTGAGCTGGGCTTTGAAGGATGGAGGCTGGTAAAGGAGGAGCTATTCCAGGCAAAAGCATCTGGGATAGGCCTGCTTGGAGGTGGGGTGCTGAAGACAGGGGTGCCCAGCCTGTTCACAACAAGGAGTAACCACAGTAAAGATACAAATAGTCTCCTGGGAGAGAGGCCAAGCCACCTCGTTATCTACTTTACCAGCTAAGCCCAGAGAGGGTGGAGCAGGCCCAAGGTCGGCTGGGGAGATCCTGGCCTCAGCTTCCCAGCAGAGGGCTCTTCTGCAGAAAGAGACCCCAGGATAGGAGGCTGCCATGGGAGTCAGTGATTTGCACCCCAAATTTCAGGTGGTATCTGAGCTCTGTGTGTCCTTCCTACCCACCTCTCAGGGAAGTGGCTTTCCTGGTATCATGGGGTTGGAACAGGGGAAGGGAATAGTTTTATTTTCTTCTTTTGCTGCTCTGTTTTTTCCCAGTCCTCTACACTGGGCAAGTACAACCTTTGCTACTGCAGAAAATGGCACAGGCTGCTGTTGCTGTTTTTTAAAGAACATTTTCAGGATGAGTTTCCTAGACCTTGGAAAATGTCAGTGTTACAAAATCCTGCAATTTATTGTCAGACATTTCTGGATAAAGGTATCTGGAGAGATATAGCAAATATAGCAAGGTATTAACAATTGATGCTTGTAGGCAAAAAGTATGCCATTGCTCATGATACTACTCTTTCAATTTTTCTGTAGATTTAAAGTTTTTGAAGTTTTCTTGGGAAAAAAAAGCAACATATAAAACCATACACACAATGGGAACCAAAAATTGGAAGGAGAGAACACCAAACGATAAAACAAAATCTTTGTGACCTTGAGTTAGGCAAAGATTTTATAAATACAGTATCAGAAACATGATCTATAAAGGAAAAATATTTGTAAATTGGACTTCATCAAAATTAAGAACATTTGCCTTTTGAAAGAAACTATTAGGAGAATGAAAAGACATGCTACTAACTGGGAGAAACTATTGCAGTACACATATCCAAGAAAGATTTGTATCTACAATATAGAAAGAACTCTCAAAACTCAATAATAAGAAAACAAACCACCTAATTATAAAAAAAGAAAGGAGGCAAAATATTTGAACAGGTATTTCACCAAGAAGGTGTATGGATAGTAAATAGGCACATGAAAAAATGTTCAAACACATCATTACCTACTAGGAAAATGAAAGTTAAAACCACAACGAGATACCACTACACATCTATTAGAATGGCTAACATTAAAAAGACTGACCATACTAGGTGCTGGTGACAATCTGGAGCAACTGGAACTCTCACACACTGCTGGTGGGAATGCATAACGGGGGAATCACTTTGGAAAACAGTTTAGCAACTTCTTAAAAATTAAAATACAAACCTACCATATAACCCAGCCACTCCACTTCTAGATATTTACTCAAGATAAATAAAATCATATATCTAAAGACTTATACACAAATGTTTAAAGCAGCTTTATTTGTAAAGCAGCTTTATTTGTAATAGCCTCAAACAGGAAACAACCCAAATGTCCATCAACAGGTGAGTCGATAAACAAATTGTGGCATAGACATGCAATGGAATACTACTGAGCAAAAAGCAATGAACTGGTGGATAACTTCTGGAATGGTGGCATGAGCAGCTCTGCAAACCTTCCAGACCTTCTCTCCAGCAGAACAAGTAAAACTGCTAAAAGTTATACATACAAAATTATCTATTTATATCTATATTAATATCTATTTATATCTATATTGATATCAATATAGATGTATGTTCCTGGGAATTGTCCTAAGGGCATACAGCAGATGAAGAAACATTTATTCAAGAAAACCTACTAAATTTCAGTAAGAACAGCAAGACTCTGGGACATTTGAGCTACAACTCTCTCCTTCCCTGACCCCGTGCACCTCCAGCTCAGCATGATGGAAACTCCACTTCAGGCAGATGAAGCCAAGAATGCAGGGTTCCTTCTTCTCTGAGATCCCAATCTTCTCAGCTCTGTGTTGCTGGAAAAATTTGTTAGCCACCGGCAAAAGAACAAAGTTGAAATCTTACTTTATTCCATATGTAAAAATTAACTCAAAATGGATCAAAGACCTAAATGTAAAAGATAAAACTATAAAACTCTCAGAAGAAAACTTCATGACCTTGGATTTGGCAATGTATTATTATTATTATTATTTTTATTTTTTCTTTGAGACAGAGTCTTGCTCTGCTGCCCAGGCTGGAGTGCAGTGGTACAATCTCAGTTCACTACAACCTCCGCCTCCCAGGTTCAAGCGTTTCTCATGTCTCAGCCTCCCAAGTAGCTGGGACTACAGGCATGTGCCACCACACCCAGCTAATTTTTGTATTTTTAGCAAAGACGGGGTTTCACCATGTTGGCCAGGCTGGTCTTGAACTCCCGACCTCAAGTTATCCACCCACCATGGTGTCCCAAAGTGCTGGGATTATAGTCATGAGCTCCCACACCTGGCCTGGCAATGTATTCTTAGAACACCAAAAGCACAATCAACAACAAGAATGTGGGGAAATATTTGCCAATTATATATTGGATAAGGAATTTGTATCTAAAATATATAAAGCATGGTTATAGGCTGGGGGCTATGGCTCACAACTGTAATCCCAGTACTTTGGGAAGTCGAGGAAGATAGATCAATTGAGCCCAGGAGGTCAAGGCTGCAGTGAGTGATGACCATGCCACTGCACTCCGGCCTGATAGAGCAGAACCCTGTCTCTAAATAAATAAATAAATAAATAAATAGAATAAAAAGAACAAAGATACCAAGAACCAAATGCAATGAATGCACATTGACTGGACCTTGAATTCCTCCTCTATACTCCCCAAAACTCCCCAAAATAGCTGTAAAATCCATTTTGGAAAAGTTGGGAGAAATAGGAATATGGGCTGGATATCAGATGATAGTATGGAATTATTGCTTTTCTTACTATTATGATCGTGGTTATGTATGACAAATCTTTGGAGTTGCACACCCAGGTGTTGGGGGTCATCCAGTGTCATGGTATCTGTGACTGCTTTCAAATGGGTTCAATTTTTTTTTTTTTGAGACAGGGTCTCACTCTGTTGCCCCAGCTGTAGTGCAGTGACGTGATCTTGGCTCACTGCAGCCTTGACCTCCCAGGCTCAGGTGATCCTCCTGCCTCAGCCTCCTGAGCAGCTGGGACCACCATGTCCAGCTAATTTTTGTATTTTTAGCAGAGACAGAGTTTTGCCATGTTGCCCAGGCTGGTCTTGAACACCTGGGCTCAAGCAATCTGCCTATCTCAGCCTCCCAAAGCGCTGGGATTACAAGGATGAGCCACCACACCTGGCCCTAGTTCAAATTTTTAAAAATGACAAAACAATGGAGCAAATAAGACAAAACAATAATTGTTGAGTCTAGAAGAACATATGGGTGCTAACTTGCTTATTGTATACTTTTTTCCTTTGTATTTGAACATTTTATTTTTTAAAAAATCAAAGGGAGGCTGGGCACAGTGGCTCACACCTGTAATCCCAGCACTTTGAGAGGCTGAGGTGGGTGGATCATTTGAGGTCAGGAGTTTGAGACCAGCCTGGCCAACATGGTGAAACACCGTCTCTACTAAAAATACAAAAATTAGCTGGGCATGATGGCGCGTGCTTGTAATCCCAGCTACACGGGAAGCTGAGGCAGGAGAATCGCTTGAGCCTGGAGGTGGAGGTTGCTGTGAGCCAAGATCACACCACTGCACTTCAGTCTGGGTGACTGAGTGAGGCCCTGTCTCAAAAAAAAAAAAAAAAAAAAAAAAAAAAAAGAGGGGGAAAAAA
>NW_016811643.1:688765-693154 GCF_001698545.2 Rhinopithecus bieti
AAACATACAAAATTAGCTGGGCATGATGGCGCGTGCTTGTAATCCCAGCTACACGGGAAGCTGAGGCAGGAGAATCGCTTGAGCCTGGAGGTGGAGGTTGCTGTGAGCCAAGATCACACCACTGCACTTCAGTCTGGGTGACTGAGTGAGGCCCTGTCTCAAAAAAAAAAAAAAAAAAAAAAAAAAAAAAATCAGAGGGAAACATGAAAAAACAATCACCTGCTGGGTATACAACAGGGCTTCTCTGGGTTCAGGAAATGTATTAAGAAGCCTGACGTTGGGGGGTGGGCAGCCCAGGTGGGGCCAAAATCTGGAGCCCTTGAGCTTCCCCCTAGAAGGAATATGCCCAGGGTGATAGGCAATGGGGAGGAGCCCCTTTACCTGGCATCAACCCATGCCAGCAAGGTGCAAATAAGTGGCTTTCTATGCATTTTCTCATTTAATCCTCACCACATCCCATGAGTCAGGTACCATTATTATCCCCATCAGCTGAGGAACCTCAGTCTAGAGTTAAATATCTACTTAAAGATCCTTCTCCAATCTAAGGGCTGGGCCTGGGCTTCTTGGAGGCCAGGGAAGTCATAGGTTTGTGTACCCTCAGATCAGCCTGTGGACAACCTGACCTAGCTCCTGCCCTGGGGGAAGAGGGGAGACTTTCAGGAACCAGGACCTCCACGAGGTAACCAGACCCAGAGGGAATGGGGTTGGAGTTTGAGGCAGGGGCTCTGTACCTGCCCAGACATTGAAGGTCAAGAAAGAAAGTAGATGAGTGGCAGGGAAATTCACACAAGCTGTGTTGGCCACAGGTACCCAGGGTTGTGATCTTTCAGACCTCGTATTCTGGCACTTCCTCTGCTATCCCCCTCCTCTTCACACCTGTCACCCTCAAGCTTATACACACAAGCTCACTCTTTCATGCCTTCGCATAGGCTGTTCCCTGAGCCTGGAATACCCATGGCTCACAAGATGAATTACTATCATTCTTCAAGACCCAGCTCCAAGTCCCTGGCTCTGAGCTCCCTCCCCAACCCTACTTTTTTCTATTAGATTATAATTGATTCCTTGAGGGTCCCCCGGCCTGCACAGGACCCGGCCTAGGAGACAATGAGAGTTATATTGATGGCAATGCCTGTCTTTCTTGGCCCTGCGGTACTCAGGGACCCCCCTCGGCCCCGGACTTTCTGCTGTCACAACCTCCACATCCTGAGTGGTCACTCTCTGTGAGTCTTCTCCCTTCACATCTGGGGTCACAATTTCTTCTGTATCCCCAGTGCCCACCGTGGGGCGGCTCAGAGGTCCCACAGCAAGTGAAGGTTTGTGGTTGCATCTCTAGAGGGACTCATGTCACACCGACTGGACACCAGGTGGCGATGTCAGCCCAAGTAAGGGTTGAGAAGCCCCAGACCCTAAGCCTCTGGCTCTGGTACAGCCTGGCACACAGAGATGGGGCGGAGTTGTCAAAGCCCCAAATTCCAGAGCTGCTTCTCCTCACCCCATCCAGTGCGCTCATGCCTGATTTTAAAGCTTAGGATGTCAGGGTTGGATTGACAGTAGAAAGCCTTCAGTCCCCAGATGCAAAGAGGAATAGCGACCTTCACGAGTCCACACAGCTGAATCAAGAGACCTCAGATCAGAGGGGTCTAGGTGGGCAAGTGGCCAGCTAAGCACCAGTCATTTCCTCCAGACTTTGCCACAAAGGACTGTGTAATGGGACAGCCCCTTCCCTTCTCTGAGTCTGCATCCTTCTGCCTCATGTTGGTAGTGAGAGCTGAGAAAGTGGCCAGAGTGCCGGGTTCTGGTCCTAATTCTGGTTCTCGTGTGCTGCTGTGGCCTGTGCTTACTCCCCTGAGCCTAAGGGACCTTGACTGTGAAATGGGGGCTGGACCCAAGAGCTCTGAGCTGCCAGGACTCCAGGATCTTCACTGGGTAGGAGAGGCCTGCGTGTGGGGCCAGTCAGCATCTTGGCCAAGGACAGGCTACTCTGGGAGCTGCCAGACGGAAAACATTTTCCGGGAGCCGGAAGGGCTAACAGAGCCAAGGGCCAGGCTGAGCAACCACAATGGACACTTGTGTGGAGGTTTAGCTTGGACGCACCCACAGGCCCACCCTGAAGGGGTGGACACTGCTTTCTGATCTGCTTCCAGACTCAGCTCCTGAACAACCCAACCTAGGTCTAGAGATGGGAGCATAAGATGGGCTCATGGTCCAGCTCCAGAGTGATGCTCACAGGCTTGGTGCCAGTGTCTGAATCTCTGGCATCAGCCTTTCTGGAATCCTCTTGCCTAAATAACCTTATACAAAATTCAACATCCAGCTCTCCAACCAGAAAGGAGCTCCAAGACCGCAGGGAGCAAGTCTTCTCCTCAAGCCAACTCAGGGACAGTTGGACCAGCCTGGACAGACAGTTGGACCAGCCTGGTTTGCTGAAGAGCCTTGGCTAGGTGGTCCATCTGGGACACCTGGGCTCTAGTCCTGGCAGAGCCTTAGTTTCCTCTTCTGCTCATGGGAGGGAAGGAAGATTTTAATACTCGTTTAAGGGGACACAGATACTGGGGTGGGGAGCTTCAAAACATCTACACAACCGACCCCGCCCCACCCCCCCCGCCCTGCCTCAGGAAGGATTCCACCCAAACCAATCCAGGTAGACCTGACTCATCCTCCCCTCTTCCTGCTCCTTCTGGAGTCCTGCCTGAGGCTCTGTGCTGCCTCTAAAGCAGCCCTTGGGAAGCCATTCCAGACACCCTGTGGGCTGCACCAGTTTCCCCTTCTCTGGCTCCATGGTCTTGTATTCATCGCTCCTCAGGGAATGGGGTCCTGCTGGCCTAATGCTCACAGTCATCTCAGAAGCTGCTGCTGGGGTCCGTGATATCACCAGGCTCCCCAGGGGATGCTACGTCAGCCACCTCTGTGAGGTCCAGCAAACTGTCCTAAGCGTGGAAGGAGATGATGCACATAAAGGGCCTGCACGTAAACTCTACTGCACCATGTAAAGCACTGTACTAGGATGAAGTGCTAATATTTACAAGATGGAATTTAAAAGAGAAATGCAAGACTTTGTACTTGGATGGAATAAAAAAAAAGGTTGAGGTCTTAGATGAAAGGAATGCAGTGGGATGTGGCCAGCACAAAGGTAGATTTGATGTCTGGATGCATTAGCAGAGGCAGAAAGCCGCTGGACTCATTCAAGCCTGCTTTCACACCCTCATGCCTGTCTCTAGAAGCAGCCCCTTCAGCTCTGAGACTGCCTTTTGCACACTGAGCTAAGACCAGCCTCTCGTGACATCCACATAGTTTCCCTTGAGGCACAAAGGGAGCTGCCCCATGGTCTTGAGATTGCCCTATTAAGCTGGGAGGACAGTGGCTCTGCGTCTTCTCTGCTCTGGGTCTGACACCACCTGGGCAGGGCCTACAACCCTGAAGCCATTCTTAAGAAATGTGAACAAAGGTCCAAAGAAGAGCCAGTTGGGAAGTCGTGGATTCCTCCACTGGTGAGGTGGACCAGAAGCCTAGGACGCACCTCATGTTAGGGCTGTGAGAGTCTATAAATTTCTAAATTGATCTGACAATCTGACGTTCTGAAGCCTGAAACCACTTAGTGAGAAACTCAGCAAGCCAGGAGCCACGCTTTTTGTCTGTCAGCTGTTTATTTTGTATGGCTTTATTGCTGAGTGTGGATCAATAGACTTTAAAAAAAAAAAAATGAAAGAAAGAAAGAAAAAAAAAAAAAAAGAACCTTTCAGTGGGAGGCAGGGCTCTGCTGTCCAAGGTCACTTCTGTTTATTTTTGTCACTGGGACAACTGGGCGATTGGGAGCCAGGGCAGTGCCTGGAATTTACTCCTGGTTTCCTCCTCCCTACCACGTCCTTGCATTGTCAGCCCTGGGTCCTAAACCCAACCCAGCCTGGGTAAGAACAGCAGCAACAGCGCAGACTGTAGAAGCGGGCAGACCTGGGCTGGAGTTCCTGCATTGTCATCTAACATCTGTGCAGCCTTCAGCAAACTGCTTTGCACTTCTGAACCTTTGTTCTCTGATTTACTAAACGTGAGCGAAAACATCTGCCTCCAAGACTGTTGTGGAGATTAGAAGGAAGGTGTGTCACATCAGGGCCCTGGTGCATAACAGGTGCTCAGTAATGTGAGCTCCTCTCTCCTTGCTCTTTCTTTTCTTTGCTTTGCTTTTCCTTCCTTCCTTCCTTCCTTCCTTCCTTCCTTCCTTCTTCCTTCCTTCCTTCTTCCTTCCTTCCTTCCTTCCTTCTTCCTTCCTTCCTCCTTCCTTCCTTCCTTCCTTCCTTCCTTCTTCCTTCCTTCCTCCTTCCTTCCTTCCTTCTTCCTTCTTCCTTCCTTCTTCCTTCCTTCCTTCCTTCCTTCCTTCTTCCTTCCTTCCTTCCT
>NW_016811643.1:693596-703259 GCF_001698545.2 Rhinopithecus bieti
TTTCCTTCTTCCTTCCTTCCTTCCTTCCTTCCTTCCTTCCTTCTTCCTTCCTTCCTTCCTTCTTCCTTCCTTCTTTCTTTTCTTTCTCTCTCTCTCTCTCTCTTTCTCTCTCTCTCTCTCTCTCTCTCTCTCTCTCTCTCTCTTTCTTTCTTTTTTTCCCAGCATCTCACTCTGTCACCCAGGCTGGAGTGCAGTGGCTGGATCTCGGCTCACTGCAACCTCCACCTCCTGGGTTCAAGAAATTCTCCCTCCTCAGTCTCCCGAGTAGCTAGGACTGCAGGCACCTGCCATCATGCCTGGCTAATTTTTCTATTTTTGTAGAGATGGTTTTTCACCATGTTGGCCAGGCTGGTCTTGAATTCCCAACCTCAGCTGATCCTCTCGCCTCGGTCTCCCAAAGTGCTGGGAAACAGGCGTGAGCCACCACGTCCAACTTTCTCCGTGCTCTTTCCTCTCTTCGGGAGACAGTGATGCAGTGAGAAGTCCTGGACTGGGTGGGAGTCAGGACACCTGGGGCTGCTGGGAAGATTTTGCTCCCTGGTTTTGTGACCTAAGGCAAGTCCCTGCCTCTCTCTGATGCTCATTTCATTAGCTAAGAAATAAGGCAGGGGTACCAGATAGTCTCTCTAGGTGCCCTTCCCTTTCACAAGCCCTACATAGGGTACTGTCTGGCTGGATTTTACTTACCTGAACATGGTTGGTAAATGATTTGGCGTGGAAGGCAGAACCCCTGCCCCTGACACACTGGGTGACCTAAAACATCTCCCCTTCTCCTCTAGACCTTGATTTTCCCATCAGTGTAATGGATTGGATGCTGTGGGCTCTGCAGCCCCTTTGATTCTGCTTATCCAGAATCCAGTGCTTCTCATGGGGTCAGGTAGGCCTAGTCAGGCCCCTGTTTTTGGGCTCCCCATCCATCCATGCACCTACAGCACAATCACAGGTTCTACATTCTCCAGGGTGGAATCCACCCTGTCTCCAACCTCATGGTCTTTCCTTCCACATCTTATCCGAGACCATGATTCCATTCCCCTCTCAGCTCTCAGTGTCCCACATGCCTCTGAGTCTCTTTAAGCCTTTCTTTTCTGAAATCCCAGGGTTTCCTCCGACAGGGAATCACCTTGACCCCTTCTGACTCATTTCACAAGAATAGAAAGAGTGCTTGCCTGAAGCAAGTTCCCCACATAATGGCCCACATCTACACGTGCACCACCTGCCTTCCCACCACCTTGAAGGCTTCCCTTTCCTTGAAGTTCTGTAGAAATGAATGGAGCAGGTTGAGCTGGAGGGCCGGAGGACTTCTGTGCAATGCACATACATGGAGAGGTCTCCAGGGCACTTAAGAGAGTCCTGTGCTTGGGCATCCTGAGCTCGAGCCCAGGAGGTAAGACCCTCCTGGGTTGGTCTGGTCCTGGACAGCTGGCAGATGGCAGGTTCACAGCATCACACCCATTGTGTGGGCTGTAAAGGTCACCTGGGGTGGTGCATGGCATCATACCTGCTGGCAGTGAGGCCTGTGAGCAGCGTCACTGAGGGGCTGTGCCCAGATACTGCCCTCTAGCTGGAAGAGACCTTCCAGGGTGGAAAGGCCCAGTTCACCCTGCCAAACCTGGAGGGGGCCTGCCCCATCCTGGATCTGATTCTCCTAGAGGGGCAGCCAGGGGTAGAACTCAGAGTTCTCCTCCCCACTGGGACTGCTGTTGGCTGCCCTGCCCACCAGGAAGCAGTGGGAGGAGGCTAGGGAGGTCTTGCCAGGGAGTCTCCCTAGAGGATAAGGGTCTCCTCTGGGCACCACTAGTTTGGACCCTATTCATCATGGAGTAGCTCACCACATTGTGCATGGTGGTCAGCATACACCCCAGATCAAATGCTCTTAGGGAAAGGGACTGGGTCATCCTGACCCCCAGGCCCATTTAGGGCTTGGCACAAAATAGATGCATAAAAGCTTCTCCCATCTATGCCATGTTTTGAGTCTTCCCAGCACGGACCCATAAAGGCCCTAGCAAGGGACCTCCTTCCAACAGAAACAAAGAGGCCTTAGAGTGGGTAGTCCTTAGTTCTGAAGGATGGAATGCTAATATTAGCCTAGGGACAGCTCCTGAGGGGAAGTATGGCCTGTGGAGTGGGATGGAAATAGCCCATGGCATACCGCCAATCCCTGATTATTTTGTTTGTTTCATGGTCCCAACCCACTCTCTGCATGGATCCCGGTCCCCAGCCCACCTAGACAGGCTTCCTGTGAATGGCTGGGTTTCTAGGTGTTCCATTTCAGTGTGAGGCCTCTCACGATTTCCTCCTCCTGGGGGTGCTTTCTTCATCCCCTTCTCCCTGGAAACTCTCCTGACTCCAAAGTCCACTGACAGTGGGACACAAAAGTGACCTTTCCAAGTTCCCCAACAATCCCAGTTTTTTCTACTTATCAGCCTAGCCCCAGAGTTATTGGTGCTGTTCGTCTTTTCTGTCTCAGGAGGTTTCTCTAACAGAAAGCAAATACCAGCCTTGGCAGCCTCAGTTTCTCCACCTGTAGAATGGAGATAGTGATTCCTACCCTTCTAGGTGGATGTAAGGATTAAATAAAATGAGTCAACTCAGAACCCAGCACCAAGTCATCTCAGTTGTCCACATACATGGCAGGTAGTAAGGCACAGCCAACCTGCACCAAGATGCAGGAGCCTCAGAGTTGGTGTTCTCAGCCCTGTAGAAAAGCTCCACTAAGCAGCTGAGCAACTCACCTCACTACCCAGGCACAGGGAGGAGTAGCCTGGGAATGTGGGAGACCCAGAGGAGGAGGCAGGCACATTATAAGGTGTCCAGCTAGGGGCGGATTGAAGACCACTGACCTCCACTGCGGACCTGTTATGTGCCTCACCCTCCGCTAAGTGCATCACAGGCTATCACAGGAACTCACCCCTAGTTCTCAGGATCCTAGAGAAGTTACAGTCGAGACTGGCTCTTTCCACTGCCCCTGTACTATACCAATGATGCCAGTGTACCTAGAGGCAGATGAGTGTTCATTTATAGATATATCATCCCAGGTGTGGTGCTCTTTCATGCAGTAAAAGTGAATGTACACTGTAAGGTGATAGGGATAACGTGACTTTAAAAAGAGACTTTATTTTGAATTTATTTATTTATTTATTTATTTAAGATGGAGTCTTGCTCTATCGCCCAGGATGGAGTGCAGTGGCATGATCTCAGCTCACTGTAACTTCCACCTCCCAGGTTCAAGTGATTCTCTTGTCTCAGCCTCTGGGGTAGCTGGGATTACAGGTGCCTGCCACTACGCTCAGCTAATTTTTGTATTTTTCATAGAAACGGGGTTTCACCATGTTGGCCGGGCTGGTCTTGAACTCCTGACCTCAAGTGATCCACCTGCCTCAGCCTCCCAAAGTGCTGGGATTACAGGCGTGAGCCACCACACCCGGCCTGAAATAATTTTAGATTTATTAGAAAAGTTGCAAAGGCTAGGGGCCTTCTCTGGGGACCTTCAGTTTTGGGCACTGCTTCTCATAGACTAGACAGCCACATTGTGCATAGCAGTCAGCATACTCCCCAGCCCAAGTGCTCCCAGGAAAAGGGGACTGAATCATCTTACACCATTATACACCTCACCCAGTTAGCCTCTTAAATTACTATGCTATGTTTATTACAACTAAGAAACAGTAGCACATTAGTATTAACTAAACTCCACACTTTAATTGGATTTCACCCATTTTTCTAGTAACGTCCTCTTTCTGTTCCAAGATCCAATTCAGGGTACCACATTGCATTTAGTCATCATGTCTCCCCACTGTGGTGACAGGAGAAACTGATTTTTTAACTGATGGCTTCCTATGGGAAAAAGAAGAGAAGGCTTTTTTTTTGTGACTTCCTTCACTTTCACTTTCACAATTTCACGTCACAAAATTCCCATCAGACATGTGCTTTCCCCGGAACCACCCAGCCCTGTTCTTCTTCCATCCTGATGCCCCACCCAGCCCTCAGGCCCTGAACACCCGTTAGGGACTCTCTGCTATCTCCTCTCTCTCCCTTGCTCCCTTTTCTTACTGGAGGATTTTAATTCTGCCCTACTACTCTGTATGCACCATTTAACACAGTCTTTAAGTATATCAAAGGCTATTATTCTAAGAATTATAAAACACCTGAAATTTTAGTTTTAGTCCCACTCTCTCCTGGAGGCAGAAACTTTATGCTCTCACGTGAGTGAATGCGGGTAAATCCCCAATTCAGTATTTCCCCACATTCATCCCCCTTCTCTCTTCCCTGCAGTTCTCTCATTTCTTTTGGGAGCACTGCGGTTCCAGGGAAGCCATCTCCAGTGGGGGAAACATGACCTGGGCTTGACCAATCAATGCATCCATCCTTCAGCCACAGTGATTGGGTCAGGCGTGGCCTTGTGACCCAAGATGATCCAATCAGAGTAGACTCAGGACCTTCGCAGGCACTCTGGTTCAGATGCTCTCTTTTCTCAGGTTCCTGGAGGCACTCCAGTAGAGATGGGAGGGCAGTGGCCACTGTGTTACTGCAACTGGTTTTTGAGGAATTTTTACTTGTTGAGGTAGACACATGGAACAATTCTGCCTTTTTTTTTTTGACAAGGTCTCACTCTGTTGCCCAGACTAGAGTACAGTGGCACTATCATAGCTCACTTGCAGCCTCAACCTCCTGAGCTCAAGTGATTCTCCCACTTCCGCCTCCCAAGTAGCTGGGACTACAGGTGCATGCCACCACACCTGGCTCTTTTTTTTTTTTTTTTTTTGGTAGAGATGGGGCCTCACTATGTTGCTGAGGCTGGTCTCAAACTTCCAGGCTCAAGCATTCCTCCTGCCTCGGCCTCCCAAAGTGTTGGGATTACGGGTGTGAGCCATCATGCCTGCCTGCTTTTTTGCTTTTATTTTTTCTTGACACTTTCCTCTTTTTGTTAAACGTCATAGATAGAGGTTTTTCTTTTAAATACCTTCAATTATTTAATTGAAGTTCAGTTATTAAAACTCAGACCAGTCTAGTTTAAAACTTCAATCTCCTATCCAGTTAATGGCATTCCTCTTACCTCAGCCAGGCTAGAATTGTGCTTGAAGGGCTTGCTGTGGAATGGGGAATGGCATGCCAGTTACACACTCTGCTCTCTTTTCTGGCCACTAGCCCCTGGGGGTGGAGAAGCAGCTTGGTGAGATCTCCTGCTGGCCTGACTTCACTCTGCAGGGGAAAGGGCTCCCTGGCTTTACTCTGGTTCTGTCTACCCTTTGTAGCATCTGTGATGTGGTGGTCTCCACAGAGGTGATATGTATAGTTTTGGGGGGTTCAATCCTACCTTGGCCTCCTCATTGCCCAGGACTGCCACAGATACGGGCAGCCTGGCCTTCCTTTACCCTGCCATCTATCTGTCCCCTAGCCCCTCCTTCAGGTCTGGGGGCCCACTGCTTGGTCCTGTGGCTGCCGGCTGGCTCTCTGGTTCCTGCCCCTTCTTTAACCCCATGCTCTTTCCTGTGGAGCCATGCAAAGTATGAAGAACTGAGAGGGGTGCCTCTATTTTCCTCCCAAGCCCACCATACCCTGGTCTTGACAAGCTCTGCTGACCCAGGCCCCTCCATAGGCCTGCTACTTTCAGAATTCTCTGGTCCATTATTTATATTCACAAATGACCCCAGCCTCACAAGAATACAGGCCAGGTCCTCCCTGCTCACAGCCCTGCTTCCTCGCCACAACTTTATTTCCACAGCAGCACAGGATGAGCCTGCAGGGTTCGAGCTCAGTGAGCATGCCCGGAGAAGCTCCTCCCCTTCTTGCAGGCACCCCTCAACCTCTTCAGGCATCCTCTTGGTTGCCTCCTCAGCCCCACATTTGGCTTTGAGGAGGAAGAGAAACATGGAGATTTGGAACCACTGCTGGTTGAAATGTAGAAGCATCAGCATCCAAACGGGCTGGGGGGCGCTGGTGGAATTTTCCATCTGGACCCCTCTCTCACTTCCCCTGCCTTCAGAGATAAGTCCCGTCCCCACATCGTTGATCCTCCCAGCAGTAGGTTGGCCCCTGCCTGCCTCAGCTCTGAGATCCCCATCTCCTGTAAAGGGAAAACAATGATGCATTTACTTAGCTTCTTCAGAGGGCATCTGCCACAAGGTGGCCTTCCTGGTCACGATGAAAATGAGTGCCAGAAAGTTTCAAACTCCTGAGTCCTTGGAGTCCCTTAGTTTGTCCTTCAATCTGACCACATGTTCAGGGTCCTGTGAGGTGCCTGCAGGTGCCAATCCTCTTGGTGACCAGACTCTCTCAGTGGAAGGGAGTATCCCCAGGGCTTTAGCCCCTGGCTTCAGGCTGGCTCCGAAAACCTTCTGTTAGTGCTGACCTCCTGCCTGCCCCACCTCTGTCCTGCAGGGTCTCAGATTCAGGAGGCTGAGTGGTGTCTGCATTCCCTCCAACTCCCCAGTTAGCACTGGCTCCTCCAGCCAGAACTCTGTAGTTCGCTTATATTCTCTGAGGACTGCCCAGCTCAGCCCCACCTTCCTCCTTTCAAATCACCTTACCTAACGGGGAGAATGTCGGGGTAGTATCATTCAGGATTCTGACGAAAACAGATGAAAATGGAAGGAAGTTTTATTTATGAAGGGAGTATTTACAAAGTGTAGGGGAACAGCAGAGTTGTCACCACCTTTAGGCCTGAATGGCCAAGAAGACACAGCAGTTACCGGAATCTGGAATGAGAAAAAGTCACAGAAAGTCTGCCACTTTGAGAGGGGCAGTTGAGTCTAGTTGAGGGACAGGGCCAGCCCAAGGGAGTATCACAAGAAAAAGCAGGAGTAAGTCCGGGCACAGGAGCTCATGCCTGTAATCCTAGCACTTTGAGAGGCCAAGGCGGGTGGATCACCTGAGGTCAGGGCTTCGAGACCAGCCTGGCCAACATGGTGAAATCCCGTCTCTACTAAATATACAAAATTAGTTGGGCATAGTGGCGCATGCCTGTAATCCCAGTTACTTGGGAGGCTGAGGCAGGAGAATTGCTTGAACCCAGGAGGCAGAGGTCACAGTGAGCCAAGACCATGCCATTGCACTCCAGCCTGGGCAACAAGAGCAAAACTCCATTTAAAAAAAAAAAAAAAGCGGGAATAAATACCCTAATCTCCCTCTCCTCTCTTCCTCTCATCTCCAGCTGGGCCTCTCCACTGGCCAAACCCAACCCGAAGCCAGAAGCACAGACTATTGTTAATTAAGGCTGTAGTGGTCATCTTCCTATAGAGAGCAGGGTGGGAAAGTGTAGGGAATGGAAGATATCCAGCACAGGAAATCCAGTTTCCAGGGAATTCTGCTTTTTTTCAGAATATGAGGTTTCCCTATAAATTACATCCACAGATATCTCTTCTAGCAGGACCAGATTCTCCATGCTGTGGTCAAGCACATCTTATGGCACATAGCACACGTCTCTTCAATCTTAGTGCATATTGGGAGCGCTTTTCTCCTTCCTGTTGTCCTGTGAATCTTGGCCTCTCCTTCTCACTGCATATTCCTTAAGTGGCACTGGTCATTCTTGTGTAGGAATTGAGGGATTGATTTGCGGCTCTGAATCCATGTTTGATTCTTGCTGTCAAAGCCTAAAATCTCTTAATTTTTCTCACTTCTCTCCCTCTCTCCTACCACCATCCTGTAACGTTACAGTAGGAAGCTCTAATCACAATTCAGCATCCTCTTTTTATCCCTGCGGCTGTATTCCTGCAAAAGTTTCTCTGTTTTGGTAGTATGTGGCCTTGACTTAGGATTTCAGTGCTTGTCTGGTAGCCAGCCCTGCAGCAGCACATCCAGCTCCAGGAAATCCTGTCTCTGTAGCTAAGGCCAAAAGGAGAGGGAGTGGGGACCAAAATCAGCCCAGGGTATCTGCCTCAGTCCACCTCACCCCTTCCTGGAGATACTGGTTTCTTAATAAATCATGTGTCCTTCAAGGCTGGATTAAATATCAGTTTTGAGCCTGGGTCACATAAGGAAGTTTGGGGTTTTTTTGACATCAGTCCCTGAGCTCACTGCACAGGGTACGTGTCCTCATTTTTCACTGACTGCTGTTTTGCCACTTTCATTTCTGCTATCAGCACCTTGATTTCCTTTGAGAGACTTTCCCATCTCTACTCTCAGTTCAAGGAGTTCCTATGTGGTAGACCCCACATTCCCAACTCCAGAGTTGGGGAAATAATCCAGTTACCTACATGAGACTGGTACTTTCCCCAGAACTATTGGGAAGGTCGACATTTTCTAGCAGGGCTGATGATGTTAAGATGCAACTCTTGGAAGTTACTTTTCTGCCACATGGGGAGAGTAACTTGAGAGGGAAGCCAACACAGAGGAAGAGAGAGTGGTGAGATGGAGATAGATTCCTGGTGACTTAACCTGTGTGCCTGCATCTAGCCACACCTGAAGCTAGCCATACTCCTGGGTTTCATATTATGTGAGCCAATAATTCCAAAATCCCCTTTTATGTTTGGGCTTTATTTGATTTCCTTAACATACTAGAGATGAATTTCCATGATTTGCAGCCCAAAGAATCCTAATTAATACACCTTTTGAAAAATTCATTCTTAGGTCAGAATGCTGACCTCAAAGATATAACTTCCTCCTGGCTTTGGGGAAACATTCCAACACCAACTCTGTTTCAGCTGGATCGGCCTGCCCTGGTAATTTGGCAGTGATGGAGAGGGAGGCTCACATTTGGTTCTTTACATAGGGTAATAATTAATACCCAGTTTCAGCTGAGAATTGAATGGCCATCAAAAAACTTGGGCAGGAGCTGGGCACGGTGGGTCACACCTGTAATTCCATAACCCCAGCACTTTGGGAGGCTGAGGCAGGTGGATCACTTGAGGTCAGGAGTTCGAGACTAGCCTGGCCAACATGGTGAAACCCCGTCTCTGCTAAAAATACAAAAAATAGCTGGGCGTCGTGGCACACGCCTGTAATCTACTTGGGAGGCTGAAGCACCAGAATGGCTTGAACCCCAGAGGCAGAGGTTGCAGTGAGCTGAGATTGCACCACTGCACTCCAGCCTGGGTGACAGAGTGAGACTCTGTCTCAAAACAAAAAACAACAAAACCTTGGGCAGGATCCTAAAATGCAGTCTAGGTGTGTGCCTCCATTTACACCCCTCACCAAAGAGCAAGACTCAGCACTTCTTAGAACTGCCCCAAAATAAATCTTTACCTCAAGGCCTTAGTGAGTAATGGTTATTGTATTGTAGATTCCTGTCTAGAGATGGAGGAGTGTTTTACATCAAACAGTCCACAGCAACTCTCTCTCCTCTCAAGCAACCCCAGGTTCCTCTCCTCTCCAGTGACCCCCACCTCCACCTTTCCTGCCCTCTCCCCACACTACCTTTTTTTATAGCACAATTAGCTCTGGGGTTCTCTTCCTTACCCGTGATATATAAGGCTGTGATCTAGCATAGGAAAGGCCATCACCCTGACCCTGAACAAGACTTCGTTCTCAGCAAACCAAAACCCTGCAACCTACCTAGGTATATTTTCCTTAAAAGGCATGGAGGAAGTTGCAAATTTTCTTTTCATTATGGTACTATCATTATACAATTTCAGATCTGAATTTTTGTTATATATGAGAACAATGACTTGATTTTAAATCATTGTACATGACATGGATGTCAAATTACAATATAAAATAATTTTTATATTG
>NW_016811643.1:703622-745987 GCF_001698545.2 Rhinopithecus bieti
TATACAATATAGAAATATATAATTTTATATGGTAATTTTTTTTATATTATATTTATAATTACAACATCAAATACTTTTTTAAAATTATGTACCCAGAAGGAAAAATATTAATTGGAAGCCATATTTTTTCCAGCTTTACTGAGGTATAATTGAGAAATAAAATGTATATATAATCAAGGTGTACAATGTGATATTTTTACATAGGTACACATTGTGAAATGCTTACCACAATCAAGCTAATTAACATATTTATCACTTTACAGAATTACCTACATTTTCTGAAACATATTTTTTTCCTGTCATGTGTTATAATTCTTTAGAACCAAATACATAACACACTGCTAAATCACCCCCTTAACTGGAGATCAGTTTATGCAAATTACCCAGAGTCCTTTTAACACATTATTTTTCTGTTTAAATTGGTCATTTTGTGCTGTCACTTGCTCCCACAACTCTACAGATGCAGTGGATCCCTCCCGTCCCTTGCCCCAGCTCAGCTTCTGCTTTCTCATGGCCTGCACTGACTCAGGCACCTACCCACTCTCTCTTCTGAGTCTTCCTCCTTCATCTTCTGCTTCCAACGGCTTAGCTTCCTCCTTAGATCTCAGGTTCAAATTCCTCAGAGAAATGAATGGCTGGCCCACTTAATCCCTGTCTTCCAGTTTGGGACCTGAGCTTTTTGGGTTGGACCAGCTCTGAAATCTCCAGCAAGTCCATAGCTTAGCTGCCCTGAGGCATTCAGCTGTAGATAAGGGAGGTGGAGGCTTGTGGAACCGGATGAGAGGAGAGCCCTTGAGCAAAATGGCTGGCATGGCAAACACTCTGGAGCTTGGTCCATTCAGAACTGGGGGTGACTGTCCCCTTACCACATCACACTTAGAATGTGGGCTCCCATTCCAAATCCCAAACCAGGAGAAAGCCCTGGACTGAGTGGTACCTTCCTGACCAGAGGAGAGAGGCTAGAACAACAAGGGAACATCACCCATAGGGACAGGGGAGGGAGAGAAGGGGCTGCAGAGGACATAATCTCCATCTTTACCTGCAGACAAGGTCTCCAAGCACAGAAGCTGAGCTGTTACTGGTGGCCTGGAAGGAAGTATCAGAACCAGGTATGGATGTTACAAGGAGAGCAGACTCCATTTCAGCTTTTAAAATACTTTTCTCACAGTCAGAGCTGCTCCATAACAGACCAGGCAAACTTTGAAGGTAATGAGCTATGTATTTTGGCAAGGTTGTAATGGACAGAATTCCTATAAGGTTGCAGTCAGTTGAACTTTGAGGTCTTTGAGGTCTCTTGCAGCCCTGAGCTTTCATATTTGGAATACTTAGTTGAATAAATGAAGAATGAATAACTACTTATTCTTTTGTTGGTTGAATGAAGGTTGATTTGTTAGAGAAAGTGAATGAATGAATGAAATTAGTAGTTCCAATAAATACAGAATGCTTGATTGAATGAAGACTGGTTCATTCACTGATTAGTTGAATGAAGGTTGATTGGTTGGTTGCAAGAAAGAATTCATAAACATAGGTCATAGATGAGCAGGCTGCTTAAATGAAGGTTTGGTGGCTGATAGGATTCAGTTCCTCGGCACTTGCTGTCTTCTCTTATCTTGCCCTTTATCCTGCTTTTCTTTCTTTTCAAGTGTAGTCAAGAAGAAATGTTTTAATTTGTGTCCTGGGTGTGCAAAACATTGCAGACTAAAGATTCCTTTTGCATAACCAAGTTTGGTTGACCAGGCACATGCTCATGGTGACTGGTCTAACCTGCTTCTGAACTAATGGGTGATCTGAATTTAACGTCTTGGCCTAGGGAGTGGAACTGAAGGTCACAGCTGGAGCTGGGCCTCACGTGGGCTCCCTCATGTGTAGGCAGAAAATGCTGTCTTCTCTGTGGGTGAGCAAAGGTTGCCTATTTGCAAGAAACTATTTTCCCAAACATTCTTTCAAAGTGCCTAAAATTCCACCAGTAGAATTACACCTTCTTTGCACAACAGAGCTGAAAGGCTGTTGAAGCAGTACATTCCAGCAACCTTTTGCTCAGATTGTTGTGCCTTTGAAGTAACTGTGATCCTTGGTGAAATGCAAATAGAGTCAGGGAAGGGTTGCATGAGAAGCCCTTAGTGGCTGGATTAACCAACTGTTGTCATCAGCTCCTTTGGTCAATTTGGTCTATTAGCTGAGCTCAGTGCTCCTAATGGGGAACGGAGGAACCTGGACCCAGGCTGGATAAGCTTTGTAGAGAGAGTGAACAGGAAATAGCCTGAGCATTTGAGTACTATCATGGGCTGTAGACCTAGGCAAGGGGCGATAGTGGAATCCCGAAGATGAGGAGCGGCTCTTGAAGGGGACCCATGAAGGAAATC
This sequence comes from Rhinopithecus bieti, assembly GCF_001698545.2. NCBI lineage: Eukaryota > Metazoa > Chordata > Mammalia > Primates > Cercopithecidae > Rhinopithecus > Rhinopithecus bieti. The sequence goes on from NW_016811643.1 coordinate 705,986, forward strand.
TAAGTAAGGAAAGAGGCCCAGAGACTTTCCCTCCCATTCCCCAGGGTTGTCTTGAGCTGGCTTGGGTGCAAAAAGGAATAATATACTTTCCTGGTCCCCCTCATCCTGCCCCACCTCTGGAACTAGAGAAACAAATAACTTGAGAACTGCATGTAACTTGTGTGGTCCCTCCACCAGCTTAAGGTAAAAACTATGGTCAAATTTTTTCCCCATTAGTTGCTTGAGCTTCACAAGATTTTATTAGCAGGAAGTCCAATATGGCCCTCTGGAGGCCTTCCCCCATCTCACAGGAGTGCTCAAAATCCACAGGGACTAGACTAACTCCTTTCCACCAAAGGCACTGTTGATCCCCAATCTTGCTCCATCTTACTGTTCAGAGCCCTAGCAGCCATGAACACAAGACCCCAAAATCCAAGCTCTCATTCACAATCCTGAGCTCTGGTAAGTTTCACCAGGAGGAAGGTCCAGAGGGGCTTCTAGGTCCTCAAACCCAGAGTTAAGCCTGGCCACCAGTCCAAGGCCCCCATCCTTGGAGGCTCAGGGGTTCTTTCCTTCCGACAAGTGGGGCTCACTGGGGATGGCCATCTTAGCAGCCAGATAACTTTGAACCTCACAAGGAAAGTGACTGGGACTTCTTCCATTTGTGCCCTAGGGCTCCTTTGTCCATGTCCCACTCCTCCCAAATATGTTGCCTTTTTCTTCAGCTCTGCATCCCATTTGATATTGGGAGCGGTGGCCTTTGTTGGGTCACAAAAGGTCCTGTTTTGTTTTCCCAGGCGCTATTTACATCTGATAAACTCAAGTGGTGGATAGAACAGAGAGGGCCTCCTCCAAGGTGACTTGCTAAGTCCTCCTCTAAGGACGAAAGAGAGAAGCTTCCTGCCCCTGTTACACATGGCCTCCTCCCGGTAAGTACCCCAGAAAGGAAGTGACTTCAGTGACCATTAGTCAGGGACTTTTATACTATGCCACTGGGTTCCTCAGAAAGGACCTCTGTGTGGGGCAAGACAGGGAGAGGGAGATCAAGAGAAAGTGCCCTCACACACACATGAGCACCCCCTCAACACACATATACACATGCACGCACACGCACATGCACAGTTATCAGCCCCATGCGACCTTACCTGCCCTTCTTGCCTCCAGTTAACCACTACCAGCTCCTCACCAAAGGCTTCATGTAGCCTTTGGGTAACTTTTCCTCTGATAAAAGAACCCTGTAGCTAAAATACAGTTTTTGTTTTGTTTTGCTTTGTTTTTTATTTAGAGACAGGGTCTTGCTCTGTCCTCCAGGCTGGAGTGTAGTGGTGTAATCATAGCTTACTACAGCTTTGAACTTCTGGGCTCAAGTGGTCCTCCCATCTCAGCCTCCCAAGTAGCTGGGACTACAAGTGTGCACCACTGTGCCCAGCTAATTTTTTCTTAAATTATTATTTTTGTTGTTGTTGTATAGACAGGAGTCTGCTCAGGCTGGTATCGCACTCCTGCGCTAAAGCAATCCTCTGCCTTGGCCTCCCAAAGGGTTGGGATTACAGGCATGAACCACTGCACCTGGCCAAATATGCTTTTTGAAAAAAACAGCCAGGCCAACCACAATGAGATACCACTTCACACCCACTATGATGGATATAATTTTTTGTTCAAAGGAAAATTACAAATGTTGGCAAGGATATAGGAAAATTGGAACCCTAGTGCACTGCTGGTAGAAATGTAAAATGGTGTAACCACTGTGGAAAACAGTTTGGTGGTTTCTTAAGGAGTGAAACACTGAGTTACCATGTTGATCCAGCAATTTCCCTTCTAGGTCTATACCCCCAAAATTGAAAGGACACTTAAGCTGATACTTGTATACCCATGTTCACAGCAGGATTATTCTCAATAGCCAAAAAGTGGAAATAACCCAATTTTCCATCAATAGATGAATGGCTAAACAAAATGTATATCCATAAGGTGAAATATTATTCAGTCTTTAAAAAGGAATGCAGTACTGACACATGTACAACATGGATGAGTCTTGAAAACATTGTGCTAAGTGAAAGAAGCCAGATACACACAAAAACAAGTATTGTATGATCCCACTTATATGAAGTACCTAGAAAAGGCAAATTCATAGAAAGTAGAATAAGAGGATACCAGGGGTAGGAGGAAGGGGAATGGGGAGTTAATGTGTAATAATTATAGAGTTTCTGTTTGGGATGATGAAAAGCTTTGGAAATGGGTTGGGCACAGTGGCTCACACCTGTAATCCCAGCACTTTGGGAGGCTTAGGAGAGCACATCACCTGAAGTCAGGAGTTCAAGATCAGCCTGGCCAACATGGTGAAACCCATCTCTACAAAAATACAAAATAATTAGAGGGGCATGATGGCGGGTGCCTGTAATTCCAGCTACTCAGAAGGCCGAGGCAGAAGAATTGCTTGAACCTGGGAGGTGGAGGTTGCAGTGAGCCGAGATCATACCGTTGCATTCCAGCCTGGGCAACAGAGCAAGACTCCATCTCAAAAAAAAAAAAAAAGCTTTGGAAATGGATAGTGAAGCACAACATTGTGTATGTACTTAATGACACTGCATTGTATATCACTGTACATCTAAAATAGCTAAAATGGTAATTTTTATATTCCACATATATTTTTATCACATATACAAAATATCCACGCCACCTTTCTCTGCCTCAAGCAGAGGGAAAGCTTTCCATGGAGTTTTTTCCCTCCTTGGCCAAGCAGTTAGATGGGACGAGAGACATGGGAGCATCCAGCCAGCACCTGCACACAGGAGCAGTCTCTTCTACTTCATCTGCCTACAGACTGTCCTGACCAGATGAGCCCTTAGGGTTTAGTGAGTCCACCTCTTCATTGTACAGATGGGAGTATGATCTGCCCAAAGCCATACACTTTCGTGACTCACTGCCCCATGCTTTCTCTCCCCTGGGCTGGTATGCTGGGAACAGACAACTTTGGGGCTGGGCAGGGTTTCTCTGCGAGGTGATGACATATGACCTCTGGCCTCTGAAGGCTCCTCAACTGGGCTAGGGTGGGCACCAGGCCACTGAAAGCTAGGATGGTCTCACACCCAGATGAAGACATAGCCACCTCCACCTAGATGTGATGGGGACACCCCACCTACTCCCCAAGCATTTCCTTAGTCCCATTCCTCCCTCCCATCCTGCCCTGTCCTCCCATGTGACATGACTCCTCTGGCCTGTGTCTCCAGAAGACTCCTTAGGGTAGAGAACGACAAGATAGGACAAACTGATAGGCCTGGATGTAGGGTGCCCAGATTCGTTTATCTGTTCAGCAAACTGTCCTTTGCAGGAAAAGCCTGCCCCTGGTGCTGCTAAGTGTTGACTTGGAAGGCAGGCATGTCTGAGCCCTGAGGTCAGGAGAAAACTTCCCACTACTCCAGGTGCTTTTCCAGGTCTAGAATTCCTTGGCCAAGGGACAGAGCTTCAAATCTTTTCCCAGCAAAGTGAGAAGGATGTCATCACCACAATGTCTGAATTAACAAAGGCAGCTAGGAGCCAGGAGGGAGAGATCAACAGAAAGTTAAGATGCATCAGTGCAGGGACAGAGGATAGTACAGATGGCAGGTTGGATAAAGGCCCTGAGCCTGCCTGGGATGGGGGATCTGGGAGAGCTTCCTGACAGAGGGAACTCCTAATCTGAATTCTAGGCAATCTATAGAAGTTGGGCAAGCCCAAAGGATGGGAGCTGAGGAAGGTCTAGTCTGTGAGGTGGTTCTGGCATTGTCTGGGGGCTCTGTTCCCTGAGACCCCAGTGTGAGCTGGGATGGGGAAGGGGGTTATAGGAGAATGTTGCTCTAGGTTCCTGGCAGTGCTGTGGGGTAGGAGGGTGGATGGCTGACAGTGAATCTTAGAGGAGAATCCCACACAGGTGAGGGCTGGGTTCCTGACCCCCCACTATCCTGGGAGGAGCCTTCCTGGCCTAAGGAGGAAGGTCTCAGCTGACAGCCTGGCTGGGTCTAAGTACTCTCTTTGGCCTGGTGGCTTTCTTCCTGATGACCTTCAATCCCACTCAGGCCACCCCCTTTACATCTGCCTGACACCCGCCCTCCCAGAGGCTCTACTTTTCTACCCAGGAGCCCCCGGCAGCACTGGGCCTCAGTGGGGATGGTGCGGGGATGTGGGGTGCGTGGGGGTGACTGTGAGAGGGCAGCTCAATCACAATTTGGAATCCTGACATGTGAGAGCCAGAAGGGACCATAGGGATAGTCTAACTCATACTTCCCATTTTACAAATGAATAAACCGAGATCTAGAACGAGACACAGATAGGGAATTGTTCATGGCTATTCAGTGAGTTAGAAGCAGAGACAAAATTAGAACCCAATGTCTCTGATCCTGAGATCCTTCTTTCTCTACCCAGGACCTTACAGGAAGGAAATAAGCATTTTAGCTAGAGCAATGAGTCTCAAACTTGATTAAGTCAGTTCGAGACACGGCATTGACGTTAAATGTGGTTCCCTTAGATTCTTTGGAACTAGTCTGCTGATAAATGCGGACATGGACACTGATGCTTAGAGCAGCCTCTTCCATAAGATGCTGCGCATTCCAGTCAAGCCAGAATATTTTCATATTAACGTGTTTAGATTATCATTAAAGTGAATGTACAAAACTTAAAAAATTCAGGTAGCATATCTGCAGACATCCATGAATAAGGCTGGAAACTCTCACGAAACTGAAGAGACCAGTTTGAGAAATTCTGGGCTGAAAGGTCAGTCAATCCTGGGGAGTGAGTGGGACAGATCGGGTTTAAGGTGCAGTGTCAATTGTGATGGTGTCCAGTGTGGGGCTGGACTCCTGCCCTCTGCCCACCCCATGCCCCAGCCCTCCTCCTCTGAAAGGCAGGCCTGGGAGCGTCCTTCCTGTGGTCTCGACCATCTGGGAATCTGCAGGTCACAGACAGCTCAGAGCTGACCTGGGCTGGACCTGCCTCTTTGGAACTTGAGTCTTTATCTGTAATATGATAGTGTGGATTTGCCTGGTGGGATTGGAAGGGATAGGATGGGGAGAAGGAGACAGGGACAGAGCTGTCAGTGCAAACTGGGCTGTCTTTTTCTGGTAGTTGATAAATCAGCAGCTGAAAATATATTCTTACTTTGTATTCTACTTCTGAGATGTTATCTTTCAGAAATCATGCTAAAGGAAAAGGCATGGCTCTAGAAAGGACTGATAATCACAGCTTAGTTATACGCAGAGCTGACCCCTAGCTGGCAGCTTACATTTTTGTCCACAGATAATCAGCTGGTCCTTGTGGCAACCCTGGGAGATGGGGACCCTCTGAGCTCCCTCAGGCCCGTACTTCCTCTTCTTCCAAAGTGATCTCAAGGTGTTATTACTGTCTGTGTTCCCATCTTCCCACCATCCCTCCCCCTACCCAACAGATCTGAGCCCCTCCAGGGTTGCCTCCTTTCTATTCTGTATCCCTAGAGCCCAGCAGCTCACCTGGACCATGGGAAGCACAGAAAGAACTGGCTGAATGAATCAAGAGATCAAGTGCTCTCCCTGAGGCCCTGTAACGTCTCTGCATCTGACTGCCCAGAAGGAAGCAGAAGTGAGTGATAAGTCTGGGGAACCAGAGCTTGCACACCATAGGCCGGAGCACTAGCCTCTGGGGAAAGGCAAGACCAGCTGACCTTGGTGAAGTTAGGACCAGGGATGAGGCCACCTCTTCTGGTTCACCCTCTGCTGGCCTCCCAGCTTCTTTGGCTCAGCAACACCCAGGATTCCGGGCATGTTTGCCTCTGGCCTTCTAAAAATACCCAGGCTGCCCAGCACCTCCCAGATGTCTGAGCGCTGAGTCTATGATTTCCCTGCCAGTAATGTGACAGCCCTGGGATGGGCAGGCGGGGGTGGCTCAAGCAGCTCAAGCCACTTCCTCTGCCTCCCATTCCCTAGCCTACCAGAAGCTGGACCCAGCCCTGCCTCCCAATCCTTGCAAGGAAAAGGAGGGTAGAGGCTTGACCGTCTGAATTAGCAGACCTCAGAGATTGTTGACTCCAGTCTCTTCTTGGGACAGATGGGAGATCTGAAGTCTAAGGATTGCTCATGGCACTTGTGCCATTAAGGTCCTCCTCACCCCACTCCCCAGCACTGTGTTCATGCCTGCTGCTGTCTCACTTCCCACACGCTACTTGGAGTCTAGGTCTTGGAGCCCAATCTGACTTCCCCCATGCAGCTGAAAGCTCCTGACAGCAGTGATGGGGAGGATCCCTGTAGTCTCCATGGTGCCTAGAAGAGTGTCCAATCCAGAGCACACCATCACTAAACGTAGATTGGATTGAACAATGTAGTGGTAGCTGGGACAATGGGTGGAGCACTGGGCTGGAGGACAGAGCCTGTGAATTCTATCTAGCCCAGGGTCAGCCACTGTGATACTATGCATCCTCATCAATTTCCCTGGACAAACCTGTTTCCCGTGGGCTGGATAAGATGGTGTCTAAGGACTGAGCCAGCTCTGCTGACCTAAAGCTGCAAGCTGATGCCCTGCTGGATATTCCTGTCCCTTCTCTGCTCCACTATGTGTCTGGGAGAGATGGCACAACCCGTAGGTTCCATCAGCTCCAGGTTCTCAGCTTCTGCTCCTCCCTCCATGCTTCTGAACATTCCATCTCTTGTCCTAGCCCCTGAGGCCCAGCTCTTCCAATGGTGCCACTTCCGCCTCTGCTGCTGGGTACCCAGGGGTGAATGCATACCTATCCCCCTCACTAATCATGTGACCTTGGGTAAGGCATTGCCCTTTTCTGGGCCTGTTTTATCATATATAAAATGGAATAATAAGGCCTACCTTAAAGGAGTGCTATGAGGATGTAGGATATTCCATAGCTCAGATGTCAGGTTATATATCGCCTCCTGCAGAAAGTCTTCCCTGTCCTCCCAAGGATGGCTCAGATAGCGTTTGTTGCTGGCTCCTCAGTTCTGACCTTCCTATGTCTACACTATGTGGTCATTGGCTTTCTATGCATCCATCCCCCACCAAGCTGTGGGCTCCTCAAGGCCAGGAGTCTCCAGGACCCAGTACAGGATCTTTACAGATGAAGTGCCTGGGAACGCTTTTTGACAGGCAAAGTGGGTGAATAAAGTCTGAGAGAAAGGCAAGGGGTTGTGCAGAAGTCAGGGAGTCTGAATAAGAAGTGGCCTGCTTGACAGGGCAAGTCCTGGTGGTAGGAATATTGACAGCTGCTTGGAGCTCTTCCGCCATTTCCCTGCTTGGTGAATTCATCCTTCATGATCCCAGGAGAGCATCTCCTTCCCTGAGAAACCTGGTCACTCTCCCCTCTGGCATATTATACACTCCACTGTAGGGGTTCTTTACATGCCTGTCTCCCTTCTCAGATGTGAGTTCCCTGAAGGCAAGACCCTGTTGGATCTCACAGCACCAAGCACTGGATCTGGCAAGAGTTAGTCAAGGTTCTGGAGCAGAAGGATGGACGGAGGAAATAATTTCTGAATTGAACTTGGAGTTGAACTGCCTGATCTTTAATGCCCTTTCCACCCTTAGGGATGATAATGAATTACCAACATGAGAAAAATAGAGGGGCAAGTTGTTGTCGTCCTTCCAGAGGCACCCTCCAAGCGTGTGTGGGTAAAATGTGAGCTGGAGAGAGGACTGACAAAGAGCAGTGAAAACATATTCCTGGACCCCATTCTTTTTTTTTTTTTTGAGATGGAATTTCCCTCTTGTCACCCAGGCTGAAGTGCAATAGCACAATCTTGGCTCACTGCAACCTCCGCCTCCCAGGTTCAAGCGATTCTTCTGCCTCAGCCTCTCGCGTAGCGGGATTACAGGTGCACGCCACCATGCCCAGCTAATTTTTGTATTTTTAGTAGAGATGGGGTTTCACCATGTTGGCCAGGCTGGTCTCGAACTCCTGACCTCAGGTGATCCACCTGCCTCAGCCTCCCAAAGTGCTGGGATCATAGGCATGAGCCACTGTGCCTGGCCTGAATCCCATTTTTATGTCTGGATTTTTCTCTCTGTTGAAGAATTGCTGCAGAAACCAGATTCTAAGTATAAAAGGCCTCTAAGTATCTAAGATGATCCCCAAAACCTTGATGTGAATCCATTTACTCATACTTTACATTCTCACTTTACACTTTGAGCATGAAGCCCATGGTAATCTGGTTGTAAAAGGTTTAAAGGTTAATTGGCAGCCAATGTTGGGGGTGAGAAGTTGCTGCTGCAGGCAGACAGGTATTCACCAAGGCAGCAGAGAGAGGACGCATCTGCCAGGCTGGTGGAAAGGAAATAGAAAAAGAAAAGAGGCCAAGCGTGGAGGCTCAGGCCTGTAATCCCAGCACTATGGGAGGCTAAGGGGGGTGGATCGCTTGGTTACAGTGAGCCAAGGTCATGCCACTGCACTCCAGCCTGGGGGACAGGGCGAGACTCCATGTAAAAAATAATAATAATAAATAAAATAAAAATACAAAAATTATTCAGGTGTGGTTGTTCATGCTGTGGTCCCAGCTACTTGGGGGGCTGAGGCAGGGGAATTGCTTGAACCTAGGAGGTGGAAGTTGCAGTAAGCTGAGGTCACACCCCTACACTCCAGGCTCGGTGACAGAGTGAGACTCCGTCTAAAAAAGCAAGCAAGCAAGCAATTATATGGGCAAAAGCAATGAACGAATGAGAAAGAAAGAAAGAGAGAGAGAGAGGGAGGGAGGGAGGTAGGGAGGGAAGGAGGGAGGGAGGGAGGAAAGGAGAGAAGGAAAGAAATAAATTACATGGGCGAAAGCAACTAAAGGTACCACGGATCAAAACCTTTAAATTCAGCATTGGGTACATCACTGCATATCTGCTCTTGGCAAATTCCTTTCTGGGCCTCAGTTTCCCCATCTGTAAAATGAACAGGTTACACCAAGGGCTCTGAGGGCTTATGATTCTCCAGGAGTTTCCTTATGTGAGGCCTTTCTGTCCCCAACCATACACGTCAGATGAGGTATCATCAAGGTCAAGACTCCAGTTTCTAGGGTTTTTGGGTAATCAGGCTTTCCTGCCACAAACTTTCCTGCCACAAACCTCCCCTAAGGAGCCTGTCCCTAGGGGAGTTCACTACTGCAGCTGTCTGGCTGAGCCCCCAGGGAAAAACAAAACTCTCCAGGGTCTGGTGCAGAGGCTGTAGCCCGTGGTCTCCTTGCTGCCTAAGGAAGATATGAAAAGGAAGTCTGGTTCTGGGTGAAACGGAAGTGTCTGAGGTCTGACAGTTGCTCTCAGCATGGTCTCTGCAACCAGGAGGGAAGTAAAACTGTCTGGGCATCTGGTAGCTTTTACGGGGAGAGTCCATAGACAGTGACAAGTGGGGCCTGGTGCAGGCCTGTTCTCTGGTCCAGAGCCCTAGCTTAGGCCAGGGACAGTCCTTGGAGAGAGGCTGGCCCAAAGATTTGGAGGGAGGGCAAAGGAAAATGCTCTGAAGCTGGTTCATGACCTTAGGCAAATTTCTGTGCCTCTTTGGGTCCAGTTTCTCCATTTGCAAAAATGGAGTTTGGGCTAAATTTGCCTGTGCAATAAGGGTTTCTGGAATGGTGGGCACTGGGGATACAGAGACAATTTGGTCACAAGGAACCTGGATTGTTACCCTGCTGGCAAGGGACTCACAGCCTGGTGGGACATAGTTACAGAATCATGGGTTAATTGTGATTATCAATGCATGTATAGATGCCGAAAAGCTGCGGACATAGAGCACTAATTCAGCATTAATCCAGAGATCCAGGGAAGGTTAAACAACTTGCCCAAGGTCATGTATCTATTAAGTGGTCTACCTGGGGCCAGAGTCTTGAAAGGAAGGGGAATTCAGAAGAGGACATGGCTAAATAGAAGTCTAGAAGACTGGTCTGCTTATGCTTGCTGCTATCACCAAGATCTGAACAAAGTTACAGAGACCCAGAGGAGGAGTGGGGATTAATTCTGACTTAGGAGAAGGAGGAAGACTTCACAGAAGCAGGGGTTTTGAGCTGGGGTTTAAAGGGCAAGTACGAGTTTATCAAGTAGAGAAAAGGTAAGGGAACAGCATATTCAGATGTATGATGTTGCTAAAAAGAGCCTGATGAGTTGCTGGAAAAGTTGTCTGTGTGTGTTTGTGTGTGTGTACATATATGCAGTATGTTAGGAACAAAGAGTACCTAAAATGGGAGGACTGAGAGATGAGGTTGCATAGTCTGGCTGGAATCACACAGTGAAGGGCCTTGAATGTGTTTGGAGGGCAGTGGACAGCCATCAAAGGGTCTTGAGCCGTGGATGCATGGTCAAAATAGCCTATTAGCAGGCTTGCTCGGGCTGCTAGGAGGGCAGAGGACCAAAGTACAGGGCAGAGGCCAGGCAGAAACAATTGTAAAGAGGCACTGGCAGAGGATTGAGGGTATTAGGTGAGTGTCAGGCCTAGCCCCTGTCAAGAAATGGAAACTTTTCAAGAGACTACATAGGTGTGGATGAAACAAGAATTGAAACCTGAGCCCTGCTGTGGCTGTGGTCTGGGCAGGTGTGGTAAGCAAGGGAAATGAAAGGGTTGGGGTGACTTCCAGTTGAAGGAAGGAGGGGATGGCTTGTGGGGATGCTAGGGGCCTGTCCTCAGGCTGGAGACCTGTTCCAGGATGGGGCAGGGTGAGGAGCTATGCCTGACCAAGCCCCTGCCTCTTGCTTCTGCCCTCAGAGATCCCACTTTCTTCTGCCAGGCCTTAACTCTTTTTCCTGAGATATTCCTTCCCTACTCCCCACCCCTCCCAATGTCCCATCCCATCATTTCTAGCATCCCATGGATACTGCCCAGGTCCTGTAGGCCCTCCAGCGAGCCTGCCCTGAGCAGCTCAAGTTCCTTGGCTTCCCCTACACCGACCTGCATTGCTCATGCTGCCTGAGCAGTGGTTTGACCATGTTTTGCCTTGAGGCCTGTTTTGTTCTGTAATGTTGGTTCACCAAAGTAGTCACTGTTACTTCACTGTCACCTCACTACATGTGCCCCTGTCTCATCTGACTCTGTCCCCAAGAGCTCTTGATAAGTCAGAATCAGACCCTCACGTGCCCAGAGAAGCTAGCATTGAGTATGCCTGACCCAAAGCATGAACATGGGGAGGGGCTGTTCATGGGCTGCGCTGGTGGGTTCTTTGTTCTGGGGCAAGTCTTGACATGATTATGTCTGTTTTTTTCATTTGTTTGTTTGTTTGAGACAGAGCCTTGCCTCATTGCCCAAGCTGGAGTGCAGGGGTACCATCACAGCTCACTGCAGCCTGGAGCTCCTGGGCGAAAATGATCCTCTCACCTTAGCCTTGTGAGCAGCTGGGGCCACAGGCATGTGCTGCCAAGCTTGGCTAATTTTTTATTTTTTGTAGGGGTTATGAACCGTGAGGGGTGAATTACTTCCTGCTGGTCCCCAAATACCTGACCCTCTAGCTGGATCTGCCCATTCAGATCAATCATCTCCAGGTGCAGGGTCAGGTATTTGGGGACCAGCAGGAAGCAGTTCACCCCTAACGGTTCAGATGAAGAGACTTTAATGAGGGGACTACTGTACTGAGGTGTGGGCAGGGTAAGAGAACAAATAAAAGGATGCTGAGGCACCCGCCCAGAGGCTGGCAACAGTGGAAAAGTCTTACGGCCCAGTACTCAAAGGGGTCAGGAATCATGTCCAGACCCAAGTGGAAGCCAGTTGGCAAGAAGGCCTGATGAGGCAGCCCACAGGGGTCTGCCTCCTGGGGCATAGTGTAGGGTGTGGGTGTGGGTGCAAATGGAGACTAATGGTCTCCAGATGTGGCTGAAAGATTCTCACCCAGATGGAATATCTAGAAGATGCCTCTGGCCTTGATGTAGTCACTTCTCTGTGATCAGTGCTGGTTTGGAGAAGGTTTTTCCAGTTGCCCCAGAGAGAAAAGGTGAAGCTTTACTTTCAGAGTCATTCGGCTACTATCTAGAAAGCACTTTCTGGTCTTGATGGTGACAGACTAGAGTCTGACAGAGGCACGTAGGCCTCAAGGGTACCGAATTATGCCAATATACATAGTGATGCAGGCCTAAAGGGAGTCAGAGCTGTGCCAAGGGTAAACAGGCCCAGGGCAGAACATAGTAGAACATGGTGGAGGGGAGATGCCGTGGGCTGATGTTGGAGAGGTACACAGCATCCATATTATGGAGTTAAGGCCATACAGCTAGGGAGCAGCAGGGCCAAAGGTCCAACTGGTCAGTCTGAATTGGAACTTGACTCAAGCTCTTAACCAAGACCCTAAGCTGATCCTGCAGAGAAAAGAGAGAAGGGTGTTAAAAGCAGAGGGAACAGCATATTCAGATGTATGAAGTTGCTAAAGAGCCTGATGAGTTGCTGGAAAAGTTGTGTGTGTTGTTTGTGTGTGTGTACATACATGCTGTGTCTTTGGAACAAAGGGTACCTAAAATGGTAGAACTGAGAGAAGAGGTTGTGTAGGCTGGCTGAAGGGCCTTCACACAGTGAAGGGCCTTGAATGTCAGGTTAAAAAGCTTGGGCTAAATTTGGAGGGCAGTGGGCAGCCATAAAAGGGTCTTGAGCAGTAGGTGCATGGTCAAAATAGCCTATTAGCATGTGCTAATATGCTGATGTGCCTGTTTGTTTGTTTGTTTGAGATGTGCAGCTTCTAAGTGCACATCTACTTGGAAGCTGAGTGCCCAGCATGCAGACAGGAAAGGTACTAGAGTTAGTGTGACCAAGCCCAGGGTGTCTTGTCTTTCAGACACACCCCATCCTCTCCTTATGGACCACTCACTCACAAGCCTACCCTGGGTCATAGGCTCAGCACAGTAGGTGAGGATATAGGCTGAATATGAGCAAAGGACAGGCCTGTGCAGGCCCTTAGGCACATCCTCCCTTAGGTTGCCAACTGGGTCTTGTATTCCATGACCTGGCTGCCCACTCTTAATGCTCCACTGTTGTTAAACCTCTGGGTCTTCAGACCTTCAAATCCATCCATCCAGTATGCCTGCTGGGTGCCATAAACAAGATCTTCTCCCAGAAGTCTAGGGGGATGGTGACATTGATAGGATGAGTGAGATAGCCAATATTTGTGCCCACTACAGAGTGTGATAAAACCATAAAAGACTACTGCTTTTTAAGATTGTGAGCAGGGCCAGGTGCGGTGGCTCATACCTGTAATTCCAGCACTTTGGGAGGTCAAGCTGGGTGAATCGCTTGAGTCCAGGAATTCGAGACCAGCCCGGGCAACGTGGCAAAACCTTATCTCTACAAAAAACAACAACCACCAAAAATTAGCTGGGTATGGTGGCATATACCTGAAGTCCCAATTCCTGCTGAGGTGAGAGGACTGCTTGAGCCCAGGGGGTCAATACTGCAAGCAAGCAAACTGTGATCGCACCACTGCACTCCAGCGTGGGTGAGAGAGCAAGACCCCATCTCAATCAAACAAACAAGAAAGTAAGACAGAAGGAAGGAAGGAAGGAAAGAAGGAAAGAAGGAAGGAAGGAGGAAATTGTGAGCAGACATTCAAGAGGGCCACCCAAGGCTATACCATCCACCTAATTTCACACAATTCTCTATCCAAGAGAGATATGGATAGAGCCATGTTTCCAAACATGGCTCAGGCCCATTCAGCTTGTGGTTTTTGCTCTCTCTGTCCCTCCATGGGGAGTGCCTGCCTCCTATGCATCAAGGCCCACTTCCAATACAGCCCTCGTGGGCCCCTCCTTTAGACAGAAGCAGTATTCCCCCACTTGGAACAATGACGGCACTTTGATTTTGTGCTTTGGAATTACTCAGACTCAAACAATCATTAGGGAATTCTATATCTTGTCTCTCCATCTAGATTGAGGGTACCTGTTAATTCAACTTTTTATTCTCCCCTCCTAAAATACTACAGGTACAGAAATCATTTGCTCAGTTAAACGGTGGCAGCCCAGTTCCCATGAGGAAGGGCTGGGTGACTCTGGTAAGTGTGATGGAGTGGTTAACCTCTAGACACTGGGGCAGGACCGTCTGTATTCAAATAGCCTACCTCTTACTAATTGTGTGATCTCAGGCAAGTGATTTAGCTTCCTTCTTACAATCAACATCATTGAGTGTTGTGAGAATTAATGGGTTAACACAGTCAAAGCCCTCAGAGCTGTGCCTGGTATCCCCTAAGCATTCAAGAAATGTCAGCTATTATTATTACAGCTATTATTAGGAGCCAGGCGGGTATGCTTATAAACAACTTCCCACAGCCAGCAAAGCTGGAGCAGACACACACACTGGCTTAACCCACAGCCACCCTTGGAAATGGGGGAGGGTAGGTAGCTGTAACTCTATTTTAGAGATGAGTTCTCTGAGCAGAGGCTCAGAGAAGTCAGAAGCATTCATTCATTTAACAGGCATTTATGGTATGATTTCCACATGTCAGGTGCTGCCTCTCCTCCCACTTCCAATTTAGTGAATCCTTAGAGCGGGGGCTGGAGGCTAAGGACAGAGGACTGTGTATTCTAAACAAGCACCCCCTGGTGATTCTCAGCTTAGGCAAGTTGGAAAGATGATTGGATTCTAAGGTACTAAGGCAAGCATCTCGTCATGTTCCAAGTTTGGACCTGGGTTTTATGGGGGATATCATCTTTTGGTGGCAGATTAGTTTAGCAGTTAATAGCACAGACCCTGTAGCCTGGATAATTGGGTATACATCTCAGTTTGCCACTGGCTGCATGACCATAGGCATACATAACTCATCTGTAAAATGAAGCTAGTAATAGTACCTACCTCAGAGTTGTGAGAATTACGTTAGTTTTTTTTTATGTGAAGTGCTTGGAAGGCTGTCTGCCACATAGTAACTATTATAAAGCATGAGCTATTATTATTAATGTACACAATGTAGACAAGCATCAGACAGAGGGCCGGGGGTGGTAGATTTGATGCTTCCTACCCCACGATTGGCTCTGTCTGCAGCGTTGGCAGCGTCTGTCTCTTCAGGGAGGCTCGCCACCTGCTCCCTTCTGCTGGAAGAGCTTTCCTGAGTTGGGGAATTCCCTTCCATGGCGACCGACAGCAGCTCCTAGCATTCTGATGCCATGTGCTCTGCCCACATCAGCATAGTGAGAATTAGATCATGTCTTGGGCCAAGGCTGGACTGGGAAGACAGGCAGGTGTAGGGGTTGGAGGTGTCCACTTAGAAAGACTGCAAATGGGAGGAGGAGTGCAGACCCTGGGGAGCCTCCTCTCCACACCCTAGGCCAGCTTTGGCTGAGGGTGGTACTGCAGACAGGGGAAGGGCAGATGCCCATGGAGGGCAGGCAGGATGCCAGGGTGTCTGCCAGCCCTCCAGGACACTCATTTTGGCCTGCTGCCCTCAGGCATGGAGCAAGCAAGTGTATTTTGTTTTGGCATTAACTCAGCAGGCTGTGGGAAAACAGGCAGGCAGGCATCCTGAACAGGGCCTGCTCCCTTCACAGGCCAGCCTATGGTGGTGACAGAACTGCCACCTCTGAATCCTGCTGTCCCTCTCCCACAACTCTTCTCTCCCTCCCCTGATCCCTGCCTGGCCCTCCTTACCCAGCTCAGCCTGAAGGGTCCTCTCCCTGAAAGGGGCTCACAGACTTGGTAGCATCCTGTACCTCCCAGGCTAGGCCCTGGAGAAACTCCCTGGTGGAACTCCTGGTGTTACAGATGAGAAAACCTGGGCTGAGGGAGAGGCAGGGACTTCCCAGGTCCTCACAATGAGTAAGGAGCAGAACTAGGATTCTAGTGGGGCTCAATCTCCTCCATGGAAATTCCTCTTTTTGTGTTTTATTTTTTAACTTACAAATAAAGGCATAACAAAATGATGGGAAACTGAAGGAAAACTCAACAAAGAAAACACATTTGTGGGCTGGCACAGTTGCAGGCACTTTACATAAACATTCCCATTTGATTCCCACTGCAACCCTGCAAAGAGCCATTATCTCCCTTCTAGACAAGGAATCCTGCCTGAAAAGAGGTTTCAAGACATGATCAAAAACTCTAAGCTTGGCAGAAGAGAAATCAGACATCTAACCCAGGTTTGCTTGAGCTCAGACCCCTGTAACCTCACCCCTCCACCAAATGTATTTTAGTCATTGGTGCCTAATCAGTGCAGCTCATGGCGGAAGGTGCTGATCAGCGTTCAATACAGGCAGTCACTCAACCTTTCCTGATGTGTCCCAGGATCAGCAGTTACTTGTTTATGTGGCTCCTGAGCTCTTTGCAGTTCATATACCTGTTATTTCATTTAACCTGCACAGCCCTCCAAGAGGAAGACAGGACAGAATTTGTTATTCCCATTTTATAAATATAGAAACCAAGGTTGAGAGGACAGTGATGCACTAGAGGTCACACTCAGTGAGTACCTGGCAAAGACAGAATTAGCACGGTGGTTTCCTGCCTCCTAATGTCAAAACTATGTGCCTATCAGCTCCTATGATAGCCCTGGCACTAGCTGCTCATTCACCGTACACCCCCACTCCTGCCATCCAAAGTTGTAATATTCCCTGGCAGAGGCAACACTTGACAAGATAATTCCTGGTCCTAGTGCCTGCTTCTTGGGGACTTGCCTCTGGCCTTAGAAGATCTCTGCTACCACCTGGTAGGATCTGGGTCCCTATGACCCTCCTGGTCCTACATGTTTCACTGCTGTGACCTTGGTCTCTGTATTGAGATTGGGAGCTCCCAGTGGGCAGCTCCTCACCCCAGAGACCTGCTCATGACTAAGCCCAGGATAAGGGCTTGTTGAGTGACACTATGGAATTCAAGGCCTAGTACCTTGAACAAACTCACTGTGTGTCAAGGAGAGCCCCTGCTCTCTTCTGGACCAATCTTGAAACCTCATTTACCTGTTCTGGGATTCTGTCCTAAGAGCTGATAGTGGAAGAGACAGGCACACTCTCACATCAGGCTGGCAGGAGGTCGGTGTTGAGGGAATTAGCTCAGGGAGCAAAGGCATGGGTAGGGAAAGGTGACTAGGGGTAGGAAGGAGATGAATGGGGGTGGGGTCCATACATCACGCTGTCTGCCACAGCATCCCCAGCTGGACTTGGTGGGGCTCAGGCAGGGAATAGCTGGCATCCTGACAAGCATTCCTGAGCAGCCTGTGTCAATGCAGGTGGGAGCTAATGACACAGAGGAAGACAGAGTAGAGAGGGCTGATGGACCCCAACTGCAGGAACGGTCAGGGATGTCTTGGTGCACTGTGGGCAGGGGGACTGGCAGCTACTTTCTCTGAAGAAAGCCTTTGATGGAGTCAAACTGTCCTAGGTGTGTGCTCTGGACTGGGAGTAGTGTGCTACTCATATTCTGGCCATGCTTAAGGGCTGCTGTATACTTTGCCTCCCGGCCAGTTTTCCCAGGAGCCCCGGAATATCAGAACAGCTGATTTTCCAATACCCATTCATATACCTGCTCCAGGCCAGTTTTTGATCCTAGCTCTGACTTAACTTTAGAATCATATTCCTAATGAAATGGGAGACTGCACTGCAGCATGCTGGAGGGAGAGCACAGCTTTAGAGCCAGGGGCCAGGCCTCCCTTTCCTTCACTAGCTGTGTGACCTTGGGTCACCTCTGAGCTGCAGCCTGTGAAATAGGGTTATATTATGTATTATGAGGTTATATTATATATTATGTACCATTATATTATGTATTATGAGGAGTTGTTGTGAATGTTGGAAACAATGTAAATAACATGCCTATTTTAACGTCTGGAACGTGGAAGAGGCAAAATAAATGGCAGCTGTTATTAATTTCTTTTCAGAGTGAGATCCCATCTGTGGCCTCTTTGATGGAAGGGAGCCAGAACCTGCTTGCACAGCCCCAGGGACAGGGAGCTCACTCCCTCCAGGGGCAGCTCTGCCTGGAAAAGCTCCTTCCTGAGATGCAGCTAAGACCTGTCCCAGTTTTGTCTCTGGGGCCATAGTGCATGCTGCTCTGCACCATTTCCCCAAAGAATCTCAAGCAATGTTACTGGCAACATAGCGCTTCCCTGCATTGCAGAACAAGGCTCTGGAAGTCCCCAGCCCTGTTCAAAATGGTACATTTCAAGTCAGGCTTACATAAGTCACAGAAATCTCTTCCCCGGTCCCCTAGAGTCTGGAACATAATGGATTGTATCCTCCTGGGTCTGCTTATTTTCCTGGGTTAGGAACTCTCCCAATTCCCTTGAATATTCTTCATACAGGAACATTCCTCATTGGACAACTGGGTTATGGTGTCAAGTGTATCATGTCAGGGTAAGTCACTTAGGTTCACTGAGCCTCCAGTTCCCCATCAGTAAAAATGAAGAAAATAATACTATCCCACAGGTAAAGATTAGCTTGGAAAAGTAATATGAAAGTTTAGGGTTTGGAAAAGGCACTTGGTAAGTATTAAAACAATTTTTTTTTAAAATCACATTTTTGAAATAGGAGTCTGTAGGTAAGCCCATCTGGTATTGCCCTTAGCTCTTTATAACACTTCCAACGGAAATCATTCCAGAAAGTCAATGTGACTCCTGGCTTCAGAATGATGGCAAATCAGGTAGAGGATGCCCTCCTATATGCATAAACTAAATCCCCAGGGTGTGACTTCTTCTGTGAACAGCCTCCTAAGTTCTAGGCTCACTCACTTATCTTATTCTGCAGGCTAGCACCAAGGCCCAGAGAAAGCCCACTAGATCCATGGTAGAGGCTAGATCTCATGTCTCCCAACATCCAGCACCATTATACCCCAGTGCTCACTTCCTGAGAGGTGAAGGGAGGATAATCTCTGGGCCAGACCAGTTGCACCCAAGACTAGGATTCAGCAAATCTTTGTTAAGCACTTGCTATGTGCATGACACTGCATCCGGGCCACGTTCTGTGTTACACCTCTTCCACTAGCCCAGTGTCATTCAAGGAATGGTTGGTCTGGAACTCAGTCTTGGTGAAGGCTGATTCTATCTTGCTCATCTCTAGAACCCCAGTGCCTGGCACAGGCTTGGAACAAAGCAGGACCTTAGCAAGTATTTTTTGAATGAATGATGAATCAACAAGCACTTACTAAGCACTACATGCCAGGCCCTGTGGTAGAAGAAATTCTATTCAATACAGCAAGCCTATGAGGTTAGCATTATACCTCCATTTTACAAGTGAGGAAACAAGGCTGAAATAAGTGAATTGACTAGCTCAGCCTTCACAAAAAATTGGTGGTGGAGCTGAGACTGGAGCCCAGCCTAGGGTACCTGTGGCCTGGGCTCTAGCTGCCACCCCACAGCTGTCAGGGCCCTAGGCCTCCATCCACCTGCCCCTTTGCCCCAGGCCTTCCCTGATTTAATTAAGGATTCTGGTGAAGGGCTAACTTTTGAACCCAGAAATAGCAAGACTAGTCTCCTAGTTCATACACAGCTCTAGATTAATCTTACTCAAAACACAACTCTATCACTTTTCTGTACAAGAATCTAGCCTAACTCAATGTAAACAACCTGGGTTTAAGTTCCACCTTTTCAATTTCTGGCCATGTGGTCACCCAGGAAGTTACTTGTCTCTCCAGGCCTCATTCACCTTCCTCTTAGGCCTGACTGCACTTCTGAGAACAGCTGTCTGGGATCTCAACTTCTGAAAAAACGGTGGAGTAATCCAGCTCAGCCTCCACACAGCCCCGTGACTCAAAAAAACTCCCTGGGCATGGGGAAGAGGTATTCCTCTTCTGAGGACCCCAAGGGAGGCCAATAACCCTCCCTGTAGATGGTCTGAACAGAGCAGGAAGGTTCATGTGTGGTGGTGGGGTGCACTGCTTAGATAAGCACTTTCACTGGCAGATAAGGAAACCCGAGCTCACCTAGCCTGTTAGGGGTAGGCAAAGTGGACTGGCACCCAGAGATCCTGACTCCCAGACAAGGGCTTCCTCTATGGCCTCTCCTGCCTCCTCTACTTTTCCTCGTGCCTATTATCCTGCACCTGTTTCTTTTTTAAAATAACCCATAGAACCCTTCCTGACGCAGAGATTCTAGTCCTGCTCTGTAACCCTCAGAAAGGCTTCCCTCTATGGGCACTTGCCTCCCCGTCTGTGAAATGGGGGCCTCGGCCTAAACGTTCTCTCGGTTCCCTCTCAGCGCAGTCAGTGATCTTTGACTTGAATGCCCTGCAGTAGAGTGCCGCCGTTTCCTTTGCAGAGCAATTGCCTTTCCGCCCTACAATCGCAATGGCCTGGCACCTGCGGCCAGCCGCAAAGCGATTCGTCCTTGCTCGCCCCTCTCGCGCACATCTAGCTGGTAGGAAGAGTGGGGTGTTGAGGGGCTGAGAGGAAGCAAACGCCAGAATTCTGTATCCCACAGGGATGCTGACCCCCTCCCGACTGCAAACATTTCCCTGAGAGCGTCGCCCCCCGCCCCCCGACACATACACACACACACTGCAGCCGCAAAGGCGGGCAGGAGACGGGGGCGGCCTCTGCGCGTGCGTCGGCGCGGAGCCCTCTCCCGCCCACGTGCGCGCCCCCGAGCGGAGACGCGCGCCGGGGCGAGCTGGCGGGAAAGCGCGCGGGAAGCCCCCGGCTGGCTCTCAGCGTGGGGGAGGGAGGCCAGGAGGCGTCTGGAACGTGCCACTCTCGGAGAGAAAGGGGGGATTTTCGCGTGGCGCTGGCTTTTCTACACCTCCCACCCGCCGACCAATCCGTTAGCTCCCCCCTTCCCCTGCCGCGGTACGAAGCCCTGTGCCGTGGCCTCGCTCCCTACCGGCAGCGCGGACCGGCCCCTCGAACCCCGCTCTGGACTGAGCGGTTCCCTCAACAGCCGGAGCGGGGCGCTGCGCCGCGCGGCGAGGCCGGAAATTCCCGCGGCCTGAGTGGTGGAGCCCTAGTGGGGAGCGCGGCACCACCTTCCTCCTCCCGGGCGGGCGGGGGCGTTAGGCCCAGCGAGGGCCGGGCCGCCTGAGTGGGTGGGGTGGGGGCCGCTGCGTCCGCCAGGAGCGGCCCAGCAGGCGGCGGACGGTGGGCGCGGACAATTCTGCGGCGGCTCACCCGCCGCCCCGCCGGCTGAGACCCTCGCGCCCCTGCTCCCGGGGCCCCCGCCCCTTCACCGTCTCCGCCTCCTTCCTCACACACCCCCGGGCCGCCCGGGCCCCAAGCCTTCCCGGCGCTCCTCCCCCTTCTCCTCACACTCGCTCTCTGGCCGGGGTCCTCCTGCCGCCCGCCGGCCTGCTCCCTTCGGGGCAAGTCCTGCTTCTTAGGCTCTCCTTTCACACACGCGCTTGCTTGCTGGGCCGTCCCCTCCTCTCCGGCCCTCCTCCTCCTGGTCCTTGCTAAGGCTGCCGTCGGGGAGGATTGATGTCCCTTCAGCATCATGCAGCCGCCGCCGAGGAAGGTAAGGGCGCAGTTGGTGGGCTTTGGGGTTCGGAGAGATGCGTACGCGGAACGCGGCTGGGGCGACCGCTGCGCCCCCTCCCCCTCCCGCAAGGGGCCGTGACCGCCCTCGCCTTGGGCTTGTCACCGACTTGCTGCCGGCTCCAGGTGGGGGGCGTGCTCGTGAGTTGCCTTTCCGACAGAGGGGCCGCCGGGGCTCGTCCCTCCTCTACGCAGGAGACCCCCAGACATTTCACAAGAGTTTCGGGTGTGCGTTTGTGTGTGTGCGCGCGCGTGGCAGTGTTGCCCGCTGCAAAGTGCATTCTCCAGGCTGCACCGAGGGGGAGGCGGGGACGCCCCGGCAGCTTTGCAGAGCCTTGTGCGTGTGTGATTGTTTAGTCTGCACCAGCTTTGAGCCCTCCAGCCGCTTGTCGCCAGCCCCGCCCGTTTGCAAATTTGCGGGGGATTTGTTTCTAGCCTAGCCTTAGGGTTTGGCCTGCTTTTCCTACGGGGCGGCCGAAAAGAAGTTGGAATAGTCACCGCCTCCTCACCCCAAGGGAAAATAAATTAAGGATTGACGGGTCCTGCCTCGCTCCCGACTGAGGGGCGAGGAGGCTGTAGTGCTGTCTTCTGAAAAGCGAGTACCGGGCCCGGGAGGTGCGTGGCGTGTGCACTGCGAGCCGGGGTTGGATGACCAGGGTGGGAGTGACGGATGCACCCTGCTTGTCATCAGCCTCCCCGCTGCGCCCTTCCCCGGCTTTCCCAGGGGTCGAGGCTGTGTCCTTGCCTTTTAATCCTACAGATGGATACTGAATGTCTACTCTGGGCACTGGGTGGATGAGGCCGTTCTGTCCTACCCTCGTGGGCAAACATTTGCCTAACGCCTAACTCACCCATGTCTGCTGCCTCTGCTTTCTCTCTTTCCTAATCCGGGTTTCTCCATTTAAGTGAGTCATTTTCTTTCGAACATGTACCCCCACCCCTCCGGGTGGTCCCACTCCTGAGGCCGAGATTCCAGACCCACCGTAACTTCGAACCCTGGGGCCCGGCCTCGCGGGCGAGGCTCTCTGGCCAGCAGGCATTTGCTGTTCTCGCTGTTTGAAGTGGAGCCTCTACCGGGATCAGCTTGCTGGGGTAGTTTAAAAGCACTGCATACGCTGGAAGGTCACTTTTGCTTTCTCCTTTGTGAGAAAGAGATTGTGATTTGATGCACTGTCAGCAAGTCGAGGGCATCATTCTGAGACAGTGTGCTTTTTCGCAGCCATTATGGAGTAATTTATGTAGTCGACTCATGCATATTATCATGATTGTGTAAATATTGGTCATTGGGTATCAGGCACTCTTAGGCTCCCAGCCCCCATCCACACTCTGCTCGCCTCTCCTGGTGGTTAATGTCTTTGAATCTTTTTTAGAAATAGAAGACAGCCTCTTTTAAAACTCTAGGAAGACCTAGACATGGATTGAGCTTGTGTATGAAACGGAATGACTGGCAGTTTATTTTGCATGTCTTTAGTTTGTAATATTTATAGTCGTGTATTTTCATTAAACCTCTGTTCAGGCTATTTGGCTTTAATTTTTCATTAAGTGAGTATCTTCAGTGAATAAAACTAGAGGGCGAATAATGGATTTATGGCCTTCAGGGGAGAGGCGAGCAAGAGACATATTCTGACAGATGTATTTTCCTTAAGCAATTTTTTTGGGTTAAATTTGTAAAAAGACCTTCATAAATATATGGTGTATTTTAGGTGAAAGTTACCCAAGAACTGAAAAACATTCAAGTTGAGCAGATGACAAAACTTCAAGCCAAACATCAAGCAGAATGTGATTTGCTTGAAGATATGAGGTAAGGCTATAGTAAATAGTTCAAGGACTTCTATTTCTCTGTTTCAAAGAAGCTTTGAGTTACCAAGCCCCAGGAACTGATGATGGAATTTCCTTTTGGATTTCCTGCTTTAAGGCTGTTAGAACTTTGACTCAGCTGGAAATTAGAACTGGAACTAACACAATACAAACTTTTCCTTCAGTGGGGACCTATAGTGCACACATAGTATTTGGAAAAAACAAGGACCTTAAAAGTCTTATTAGTCAAATTATAATAATTAAAGATTCTTGTTTAAATAATCTTTCCACAGAACTGTAACAATCATTTTATTGACCTTAACAGTTTTACATAGTTAGATTTTTAAGCCAACACTTGTGGTTAATGGTTAATATCTAGGGGTGAGCCAGTCAACCCCAGATGATTATATGCTCTCACTGGGTTAGAACATGACAAATACAACTTTGTCTTTGAGTGCCAAATTTAGTGAGAAGTGTTTATTATATTTTATTTTATTATTGAGGTTACTCATATTCATAGTCAAGATAACTTTGAATAGCTAAGACATCTTGCTAATATTGTGAAAATCAGTATCTTTCTTCCTAGAGGGATGGATGACTTATTTTAATGAAAGAAATACCACTTATTTAACAGTCTTTTAATATAGACTGACAGTTCAACAAAGATTTTCGTCCAGAATGGGAGATGATTTGCATGGTGAAACAAGAGTGGCTGCAATTCTTATTTCCCTTTTGTAATACATTTATTAAATTGGAATTGGGTCTGTAAGCCTTATCAGTTACCTAGTTTTCTGGTAGTACACTAACTTCATGTTGGTTTCATGAAAAATATTAACTCGATGGTGTTATGATAAAATTATGTGTTTGGATTGCTGTTTGTAGCCCAAAGATTTTAGTTTTAAGAATTTCCTTTTTTCCTCTCCTATATTTAGGCACTATAAGCATTTCTGTTGTATACGTGTCTTCAGGGTTTCTGACTAAGGCATATAAATCTATTCTCATCCAATCTGGATATATCAAGATTGTTGTTTTCTGACTGAAAATTGCAATTTTAATTCTGTATTTGTCTTTTCTCCCTTGTTATAACCATAAGAAAATATTTAGACTTAAAAATTCCTATGCGAGGCCATGCGTGGTGGCTCACACCTGTAATCCCAGCACTTTGGCAGGCTGAGGTGGGCAGATCACCTGAGGTCAGGAGTTTGAGACCAGCCTGGCCAACATGATGAAACACTGTCTCTACTAAAAATACAAAAATTAGCGAGGCATGGTGGCGTGCGCCTGTAGTCCTAGCTACTTGGGAGGCTGAGGCAGAAGAATTGCTTGAACCCAGTAGGTGGAGGTTGCAGTGAGCTGAGATGGCACCACTGCACTCCAACCTGGGCAACAGAGTGAGACCCTGTCTCAAAAGAAAAAAATAAAAAAATTCCTGTGTGAGATATCTGAAACTCTTGATGTGGTTAAAAGTTTAAGGTTTTTAACTTATTAAGCAAACTGAGAAATCTCTAGATGAAGAAAGTAATAAATTTTCAGAAGCAGTTCAGGAAGGCAGAATTAGTTTGTAAGTGAAGATCCCGTGTGGGGTATCGGTGGTCAGTGGTTGTAATAATTCCTGTTGATTGTGTCTTCTAAAGACTTCTTGATTGCATTTTGTCTGCATTTCCCCCTATTGTCTGTAGCTTGGTGCAGGAGCTTATGGTAAAGAATATGGACACTGCAGCCAGACAGTCCTGAGTTTGTGTCCTGGTATCTGTGCTGACTTGTGGAAAATGAATTAATCTTTATAAACTTAATTTTTCTCATTTGTAAAAAGGGGCAATAATGGCCTCTGTTCCCCAAGGTTGTATAGATCAAATCACAATGCATGTGAGATATGGCACACATCTAAGCTAAGTTGATATAGTCTCTTGCTCCTGTTACTGTTGCTTAGTTTGTATGATTGCTGATCTATCACATTTGGCTTGCATTATACTAGTATCCTAATTATTGCCGTAGTGTCCTTATATCTTCCATCTCCCATCTCTCCTTTTAAATATTTCTTCCACATTACCACCAGTTAGCTTTCTAAAAACATTATTATAGATCACTCCTCTGTGGCCTTCTAGATAAAGGCCAAACACCTTGTCATAGTATATATGGTTCTCTGCAACCCACCTGCAAGCTTCCTTTCCTGGCTTGGTTGCTACCATTTCATGCCCATGCATCCTTCCTCTTTCTTCCCCCAGCTCTGGTCACTTGGGACATCAGGTTGTCTAATTGTGCAGTCTACATTCATACCTCTGTGTATGCTGTTGTCTTTG
The DNA here is from genome assembly GCF_001698545.2 of Rhinopithecus bieti. Classification (NCBI taxonomy): domain Eukaryota; kingdom Metazoa; phylum Chordata; class Mammalia; order Primates; family Cercopithecidae; genus Rhinopithecus; species Rhinopithecus bieti. Next base: position 731,369 of record NW_016811643.1, read on the forward strand.
CCTGTTGGTACCCTTTCACTTTTTCACCTGACAAATTCTTGATTACCAATAACTGCAAGTTCCTTGTTCTCTGTGATCTCAAAGGATTTTGATTTTTGCACATGCTTCTGGCATCCTCCCTCAGGTGAAGTCTTTGAAGTTATGGGCTATTACTCATTTTTGTATTTTTATACCCTTGTCAAATGAATGTGACTGGCCATATTTAAATGTATCTTATTTTTTCTTGGGTGAGATACTGTATACACTCTGTAGGGTGACATGGGGACCTCTGTTGAGCTTGTGTTATATACTTTGGTTCATGTGATCACTTTAAATACACTATCCTGTTTGTTGTAGAGTATATAATATATAAAGGCAGAGATTGTTGGTGCTCCAAGGATTAACAGGTTATTTGTTTGAAGGAGTTAGTATGTTCTTCTATCTATATTAACTTAATGGAATGAATCCTTTCATTCCCATAGAGTTGTGAATAGGATACTGTATTACCTACTATAAAACAAGAGTTTAGGTTTCTGATTTGCTTTTTTTTTTTTTTTTTTTCAAAGACAGTATTGAAAAAGTTGAAACTTGCCTTCTCTTGGTATTCATGATAACTTCAGTTGCCTGAGGAAGGAAGTGATCTGGCTTCTTTTGTCTGCTCTAGCAAGTGGAATGATTTTTTAAAAGTTCATTGGAAATCTCTGAACTTGGGTGTTTTTTTGTTTGTTTTTGAGACGAAGTCTTGCTCTGTTGGCCAGGCTGGAGTGCAGTGGTGCAATCTCAGCTCACTGCAACCTCTGCCTCCTGGGTTCAAGCAATTCACCTGCCTCAGCCTCCCTAGTAGCTGCCACCACACCTGCCACCACACCTGGCTAATTTTTTTGTATTGTTAGTAGAGGCTGAGTTTCACCATGTCGGCCAGGCTGCTTTTGAACTCCTGACTTAAGTGATCCTCCCGCCTCAACCTCCCAAAATGCTAGGATTACAGGCATGAGCCACTGCGCCCGGCCCCAACTTGGGTTTTTATATGAATTAAGTTGTAAAGGATCTTGCTTGCTTTTCCTCTTTTGAGATTAGTACTCCTTCTCACCAGTGCCTCTTGCCAGTTTTATGCTCAATTTAAGTTAGTATGAATTCACTCAGAAAAGTACCAATAGCTTTTTATTCTTAAAGACATTAGTAGTATATATATATGTATGTATGTATATATATATATATATATATATATATTTAATTTGAGGCAGAGTCTCACTCTGTTGCCCAAGCTGGAATGCAGTGGTGTGATCTCTGCTTACTGCAACCTCTCCTCCCAAGCTCAAGCGATCCTCCCATCTCATCCTCCAGGGTAGCTGAGACTCCAGGTGCGCGGCTAATTTTTGTATTTTTTGTAGAGATGGGGTCTCACTATGTTACTCAGACTGGTCTTGAACTTCTGGGTTCAAGTAATCCTACTGTCAAGCCACTGTGCTCAGCCTGAGAAAATGTCAAATGTTTTTATGACATTGAAAAAAGTTAAAAAAAAATACATAGCACATTAGACTGTAAATATAGTTTTATGCTGAATTTTATCTATTTCTTCCCCCTTACATCCCTTCTTTCTTTCTTTCTTTCATTTTTTTTTTTTTTTCTTAAGAGACAAGAGTCTTGCTCTGTTGCCTAGGCTGGAATGCAGTGGTGTGATCTTAGCTCACTATGTCTTTGTCCTCCTGGGTTCAGGCGATCCTCCTGCCTTAGCCTCCCGAGTACCTAGGACTATAGGCATGTGCCATCACAACTGGCTTATTTTAAAAATTTTGTAGAGACAGGGTTTGTTTGTTGCCCATGCTGGTCTTGAACTCCTGGGCTCAAGTGATTCTCCCACTTTGGCCTCCCAAAGTGCTGGGATTACAGAAGTGAGCCACTACTGCTGCAACCCACCCCCATGGTCCCCAGTTTTTATCTTTTGGAATTTCGAGGGCAGGAAACCAATTATGATACAGTTTTTCTCCTTTGTTCTCCTCCCCTTCTTCAGTTCATTTGTTCTGCGGATGGCATTTGGAAGCTAGTATTTTGGGAATGAAGTATGAGATGAAAAGACAACTAATTTGTTGTTAATCGGGACATTCCGTGCTTTGGGGAGGTTTTATACTGATGTGTTTTCTGTTGACTTTTGCTATCAGCAGTAGACAAGTAGTCTACTTTCTTTTTAGTTTATTATTATATTTTTTCTCTTTGCTTTTTAAGACCACTTACAATAAGTTTCTACATACTAGAATCTGTGTACTTCTTTTTTTTTTTTTTTTTGAGACGGAGTCTCGCTCTGTCGCCCAGGCTGGAGTGCAGTGGCCGGATCTCAGCTCACTGCAAGCTCCGCCTCCCGGGTTTACGCCATTCTCCCGCCTCAGCCTCCCGAGTAGCTGGGACTACAGGCGCCCGCCACCTCGCCCGGCTAGTTTTTTGTATTTTAGTAGAGACGGGGTTTCACCTTGTTAGCCAGGATGGTCTCGATCTCCTGACCTCGTGATCCGCCCATTTCGGCCTCCCAAAGTGCTGGGATTACAGGCTTGAGCCACCGCGCCCGGCCGTACTTCTTAGAATTGTTTATCCTATGCTGTGCTGAGTAGAGTCAGTTAAGAAAATTTTTTGCAGTGACCCAGAATATAAAGAACTACCTTCTTAGAAGACATTTTAAGGAAGTCTATAATATGGAAAAATTATTGAATTTTAGTCAGGTGAATAATATGTATGTTCATTTTATAGATGAAAGTGGAAACTGAGGCACAGTGAAATGAAGTGAATTATATTTGTGAGGACTCGAAGCGATTTGTCCTGATTTCCATACTACCGTACTGTCCCATGTATCTGTGTTTCCCAAGCTTTTAACCAAGGAACTCATCATAAGTCCAGTTGTAAAAAATATTTTGCCTATCAAAAAGTATAATATATTATCAGGAGTCTGGGTGCGGTGGCTCATGCCTGTGATCCCAGCACTTTGGGAGGCCGAGGCAGGTGGATCACTTGAGGTCAGGGGTTTGAGACCAGCCTGGCCAACATGGTGAAACCCTGTCTCTACCAAAAATACAAAAATTAGCTGGGCATGGTGGCACACACCTATAATCCTAGCTACTCTAGTTACTTGAGAGGCTGAGGCAGGAGAATCACTTGGACCTAGGACGTGGAGGTTGCAGTGAGCTGAGATAGTGCCATAGCACTCCAGCCTGAGCGACAGAGCTAGACACTGTCTCAGAAAAACCCCAAAACCAAAAAATAACCCTCCCCCCCAAAAACAGTATATTATCAGGGAACAATTTGTTTTCTTATTTTTTTATACATTGAGCTGTCAGTGAGCTCTAAATCACTATTTTCAAACTGTTAATGTGAGTTTAGCCAAAGTCAAAGACACTTAAAAAACTTTACCCCAGAGAAGGCTGAATATGTGATTTCTTATAGATGTTCTGAAGAATTGAAACTGGCTCAAGAAGCACCTGTCCTGCCTTTGCAGACATCTGGTGGTCTAGAGACCTCAAATGAGGAATTACTGTACTGTGTGTTACTTTCTCTGAACTGTAGATTCCCAGGAGTCACGGGAGATTGGATTCCGATGTCTGTTTATGGATGTTCTGAGACTTTTTTTTTTTGAGACAGGTTCTCATTCTGTCACCCAAGCTGGAGCACAGTGGTGTTATCATTTCTCCCTGCAGTATTGATCTCCCAGACTTAAGTGATCCTTCTACCTCAGCCTCCTGAGTAGTTGGGACCACAGGCATGCACCACCATGCCTGGCTAATTTTGTATTTTTTGTAGAGACAGGGTTTCACTATGTTGCCCGAACTGGTCTTGAACTCCTGGGCTCAAGTGATCCTCCCACCTTGACCTCCCAAAGTATTGGGGTTACAGGTATGAGCCACTGTGCGTGATGCTGAGACCTTTTTTCAGTGTCTCAGAGACTGTTGTTATCTAGAAAGATCTTAGAGGTAATCTAATCTAGTCTAGATTTTTTTTTTTTAAAGGCTTTATTTATATACAATGTACATACCATGTAAGTTACATGATGCGACTGCATGTCGTATATGATTACATATCCCATTTAAAGTGTACCATTCAACGTTTTTTGTTTTTTTTTTTCCTTAGGGTTGTACAATCATCACACCAATTTAAAATGTTTTAGTTCCCCCTAAAAGAAACTTGGTACCCATTAGCAGTTGCTCCCCATCACCCTCTCCAGCCTTAAGCAACCACTTATCTACTTTCTGTCTCCACAGAAATGGAATCTATATAAATGGAATTCTGTAACATTGTAGTTTCTTGTGACTGGCTTATTTTGGCATAATGGTTCCTTTTTTTTTTCTTTCTTTTTTGTTTGAGACAGAGTTTCTCTGTGTCACTCAGACTGGAGTGCAGTGGCCCAATCCCGGCTCACTACAACCTCCGCCTCCCGGGTTCATGCATTTCACCTATCTCAGCCTCCTGAGTACCTGGGTTTACAGGTACCTGCCACCATGCCCAGCTAATTTTTGTATTTTTAGTAGAGATGGGGTTTTGCCATCTCAAAACCTCAGTGAGGTTTAGTAGAGATGGGGTTTTGCCATCTTTTGACCTCAAGTGATCCACCTGCCTTGGCCTCCCAAAGTGCTGGGATTATAGGCGTGAGCCACCGCGCCCAGCCTGGCATAATGTTTTCAAGATTCGTCAGGTGTAGTATCATTACTTCATTCCTTTTTATTGCCAAATAATATCCCATTGTATGCATATGACACATTTTATTAATCCCTTCATCAGTTGACAGAGATTTGGGTTGTTTCTACTTTTTACTATTATTAATAATGTTGCTGTGAACATTCATGTACAAGTTTTTGTATGGATATATGTTTTCTCTTGGATATATACCTAAAATGGAATGTCTGGGTCATATAACTCTGTTTAACTTTTTGAGGAACTTTCAAACTGTTTTCCAAAACAGCTGCTCCATTTTATATTCCCACCAGCAGTAATACATGATGCTTCCTATTTCTCCACATCATGGCCAGTGCATGTTATTGTCTGTCTTTTTGATTATAGGCATTCTAGTGGATGTGAAGTGATATTGTAAGTGGCTTTGACTAGCATTTTTCCAACAGCTTATGATGGTGAGCATTTTTTCATATGCTTATTGGCCATTTGTATATTTTCTTTGAAGAAATGTCTATTCAGATGCTTTGCCCATTAAAAAAATTGTTTTTATTGAGTTTTAAGAGTTCTTTATAACTTACCAGATTTGCAAATATATGATTTGCAAATATATGCAGTATTTTTTTCCCATTCTATGGAAGAATCACTTGAGTTTCGTTTCTTTTTTTTTTTTTTTTTTCTGATACAGTTTCATTCTGTCACCCAGACTGGAGTGCAGGGGCATGATCATGGCTCACTGCAGTCTCCACCTTCTGGAATCAAGCAATCCTCTGACCCAGCCTCCGGAGTAGTTAGGACTACAGGTGCACACCACCATGCCCAGCTAATTTTTGTATTTTTTTTTTTGTAGAGATGGGTTTGGCCATGTTGCCCAGGCTGGTCTCAAACTCCCGGGCTCAAGCAATCCACCTGTCTCAGCCTGCCAAAGTGCTGGGATTACAGGCGTGAGCCACATGCCGGTCCTCACCTGAGTTTTTTATGTGCACTTAATTTTGAGAACCACTGGTAATGGAAAGAATAAGAACTTCGAAGGTAGGCCATAGATTGAAACCCAGCTCTGCTGCTTATTAGCTGGGTAATCTTGGACAAGTGGCTTATAGCTTTTCTGAGCTTCGGTATTTTATATGTGTGGAACAAGATTAATATTGACCTTTTTGCTTTTCTGTGAAGTAAAATGAGACAGGTGAAATGCCAAGAATGGTAGGTATTTAGCATTGGTAGCTACTGTTATTATTGGAAAACTGAAGTCCAGGAAGAATTCTGTCTTACTCAAGGTACAAAAGGAAGTTACTGTGTTTCATGAATTACAAGAAGCACATTTTTTTACATTCTTACATTTCTGAAATCAAGATGCGTCTTATGGTTCTTTTAGGCTGTGATGTAGTTGTCATTGCCTCTTCATGCATGGAACTTGTGGAATGGGTATCAGCAGGCTTGTAAGAAAATCCCAGAGACAATGGTTGGCATACAAATGTTGGATCACCTGGGCTTTTTTGGTAGCATGGAGGATGGTAATTTGTGGAAAAATATGGATATCAATGACTGATTAAAAAAAATGATTCAGAAGAGTTCAACTCTGAATATGACCCATTTATACACTAGTTTATTTCATTTATCTTTTTTTATTATGCATAGAAGTAATATATGCTGAACTCTGACTAAATAAGTTTAAAATAACTCTTTTAATAAGTATAAATAAAAATTCTAAGTGACAGGGTATTGTGTTAATTGGCAGCATTTTTTTCTTAGCAGAATATAAAATAATGTGTCTTGCAGTTAATGGTGTTTTTATTTTTTAAATTCAAAAAAAAAATTTTTTTTTTTTTGAGACACAGTCTTGGTTTGTTGCCTAGACTGGAGTGCAATGGTGCGATCTTGGCTTACTGCAACCTCTGCCTTCCAGGCTCAAGCGATCCTTATGCCTCACCCTCCTGAGTAGCTGGGATTACAGCTCTGTGCCACCATGCCCAGATAATTTTTGTGGTAATTTTTTTTTTTTTTTTTTGAGACGGAGTCTCGCTCTGTTGCCCAGGCTGAAGTGCAGTGGCACTATCTCGGCTCACTGCAAGGTCTGCCTTCTGGGTTCACGCCGTTCTCCTGCCTCAGCCTCCTGAGTAGCTGGGACTACAGGTGCCCGCCACCATGCCTGGCTAATTTTTTTTTTTTTTTTTTTTGTATTTTAGTTGAGACGGGATTTCACCGTGTTAGCCAGGATGGTCTCGATCTCCTGACCTCGTGATCTGCCCACCTCGGCCTCCCAAAGTGCTGGGATTACAGGCGTGAGCCACGGCGCCTGACCTAATTTTGTAGTTTTATAGAGATAGGGTTTCGCTATGATGGTTAGGGCTGGTCTCCAACTCCTGGCTTCAAGTGATCTGCCTGCCTTGAGCTCCCAAAGTGCTGGGATTACAGGCATGAGCCACCATGCCCAGCCCTCAGTGATGTTTTAGATATTATGAAAACTGGAAGTAGTAGATCAGGTACTGGACTCTGGTATTTAAAAATTCATTCAGCAATCATAATTGCTCTCAATTAGTGTTCTTTCAAATTAGAACTTAAAATGTTATAAATCTTGAGAGGGAGAATTTTTCAAAAACTGAGAGCTGCAAGAACAAAGATCAAGTAGGGCTATACTTAAATAACATTTCTTTGAGAGAAGGAAAAAAGAAAATTACCTGATTTTAAAATTAATAAAAGGTAATATGCAACTTCAAATGACTAAATGAAATCTAAGTTTAAATATATACTTTCATATTATTGTCAGTTATGTTGGGGGAGAATAAGAAGGAGATGCTAACTAGGCAGAGAAGGAAATATAGTTTGAGAGGGTCTACTTAATTAAAACTTTTTTGTCACAGACCACTGTGTACTTGAATGGAAAGAATTAGGGTTTTGGTAATACCTCTTCCTATTGATGACTATTGGTTTATTAGCTCCTAAGCCATTATTCATAAATCTTTACCTGCTCCTAAAATTTAAAGATTCTGTCCTGAATGGGACAGCCATTGCAGCCCACTGCAGGTGAAGATATTTTATGATTCATAGACATGAATGGAGGATACTCTCTTGAACTTGATGGTATTAAACTTAGGACTAATAATGAAAGTTACTTATCTCTAGGGTTAAGAATAGAAGTGTTACTCTGGCACCGTAACATGTGACTGTAGTCCTCGCTAAGGCAAGAGGATCTGCAGCTTAAGGCTGCTGTGAGCTATGATAGTACTTGTGAGTAGCCACTACACTCCAGCCTGGGCAACTTAGCAAGACCCTATCTCTAAGAAAAAAGTATTGAATAACTTTTGTATATACTTTACCTTCACCTGGTCTTTTTAGCCACACTCAGGTATATAAATATAAGAGATTATGAAGGTAATTTGTATGGTAGTATAGGTGTGATATACTGGAACAAGTGGTAGTTTAGAGCAGTGGTCCCCAACCCTTTTTGGCAGCAGGGATTGGTTTCTTGGAACGCAATTTTCCCATGGACTGCGGGCGGGGTCGGGGGGATGTTTTCCGGATGATTCAAGTGCATCACATTTATTGTACACTTTATTCCTATTGTTGTTACATTGTAATATATAATGAAATAATTATGCAATCCAACATACTGTAGAATCAGTGGGAGCGCTGAGCTTGTTTTTCTGCAACTAGACGGTCTCATCTGGGGTTGTGGGAGACAGTGACAGATCATCAGGCATTAGATTCTCATAAGGATCATGCAACCTAGATCCCTTGCATGTGCAGTTCACAATAGGGTTCATGCTATGAGAATCTAATGCTACTGCTGATCTGACAGGAGGCAAAGCTCAGGTAGCAATGTGAGCAATGGGGGGCGACCGTAAATACAGATGAAGCTTCGCCTGCTTGCTTGCCCGCCAGTTACCTCCTGCTGTGTGCCCCAGTTTGTAACGGGCCACGGACTGTTAGTGGTTCATGGCCTGGGAGTTGAGGACCCCTGGTTTAGAGGCATGCAACCTGGGTATCAATTCTAGTTCACAAATTATGGCGCCTGGCCGTAATTTGTTTTGTAATTGGGAACATCAATTTAGAAATTTATAGTCTCTGGCCGGGCGCAGTGGCTCACGCCTGTAATCCCAGCACTTTGGGAGGCTGAAGTGGGCAGATCAAGAAGTCAGGAGATCGAGACCATCCTGGCCAACATGGTGAAATCCCGTCTTTACTAAAAATACGAAAAATTAGTCAGGCGTGGTGGCACGTGCCTGTACTCCCAGCTACTTGGGAGGCTGAGGCAGGAGAATCGCTTGCACCCGGGAGGCGGAGGTTGCAGTGAGCTGAAATCACACCAGAGCGAGACTGTGTCTCAAAAAAAAAAAAAAAAAATTATAGTCTGACGTATTCTTTAAAGAGTAACCTGTGGGTTGAAACCTGAAATTAACCTCAAAGATAAACTGCTCAAGTGATGCTACAGAATCTTTCACCACGGTTAGTAGTCCTAGGTACCTGCCATCTTTCTGTATGTTGGTAATAATTCTCCTCATGATTGCTGGATAGTTTCTGCAACTCCAAGTACTATATTTTCATATAACGACTTCAGGTGGAAGAAGAGGAGGACAGGACAATTTATCCTTATGCAAATTTTCCTACCTTTTCCCTCCTTCCCCGTCTCTGTTTCCTTCCTTTTTTCTTTTGTTCTACTAGGGAAGAAATTTTTATGAAAAATTATCTCAATAGACTTTCCCTTATATTTCATTGTCTGTGTTTGCTTTGTATGCTTGAGCATGCCTAGCTGCAGAGAAGGCTGGGAATGTGATCTTGGAACTGAGTCCTTGCCTACAAACAAAAAGGGTAGTGGTGGCAGTAATATAGCTTTTGCCACATTATTGTTCTGCCTGATTTGCTGCAGGGACCCATTTCCAGTTTACTCCTAGAAGTTCCCATAAAAGTATTAAGAAATGCATCAGGGTTAGATTATGAGGGATATCACTGGAACTCCAGTTGTCCCAAGCCAACTGGTAATTAAAGACTCCATAGAAATCATTTGTATTCCCTCTTCCCAACTCCTTTTGAATTAAGTACGTGAGGTTAGGAGTAGGTTTTTGTATTTTCCATAGATAGTGGGCCACTACGCCAGTGGCCTCTTAGGATTCTCCTCCCAATCTTACCACTTTCAGTCTTCTGATAATTTGGAGAAATGGTGGTCTAAGGGCCCTCAGGCAATTGTGTTCTTAGTGAACTCATTTTTTTTTTTTTTTTTTTTTTTTTTTTGAGATGGAGTCTTGCTCTGTCGCCCAGGCTGGAGTACAGTGGAGTGATCTTAACTCACTGTAACCTCTGCCTCCTGGGTTCAAGCAATTCTTCTGCCTTAGCCTCCCGAGTAGCTGGGATTACAGGTGCATGCCACAATGCCCGGCTAATTTTTTGTGTTTTTAGGAGAGATGGAGCTTCACTATGTTGGCCAGGCTGGTCTCGAACTCTTGACCTCAGGTGATTCCTCCCCCACTTTCTGTCTCAGCCTCCCAAGGTGTTGGGATTACAGGCTTGAGCCACTGCACCCAGCTGTGAACTTCTTTTTACTTCTCAGGTGAAAGCATTAGTGAAGTGACTAAATTGAATGGAGGGAAGGCCATGTAAAGAGTTTTAATCACCCTTAGCTGAATAATTTGCCCCTTAATAATTGATGATTGGCAATTTACTCTTGAGAGTATCAGATCTGAAGCTGTTTATGTGAGGAGGCCCGAGGTGGTAAGTCAATGGTTTTATTTATTTTTTTTTGAGAGGGAGTCTCACTCTGTCTCCCAGGCTGGAGTACAGTGGCACCATCTTGGCTCATTGCAACTTACGCCTCCCGGGTTCCAGTGATTCTCCTGCCTCAGCCTCCCGAGTAGCTGGAATTACAGGTGTGCGCCCCACGCCTGGCTAATTTTTTTGTACTTTTAGTAGAGATGGGGTTTCATCATGTTGACCAGGCTGGTCTTGAACTCCTGACCTGAAGTGATCTGCCCACGTCGGCCTCCCAAAGTGCTGGGATTACAGGCGTGAGCCACCACACCTGGCCTAGTCGATGGTTTTCTTTGTAAATTCTCCAGATGTTCATTTGAGCCCCACAGATGCCATTCTGTGTTGTTGGTATCAGTCTTTAGGGGTGATCTGATGCATAAGCAGGAGTTATTTTTCTAAGTCTGGTTTGTGATCTTGGCTTTTCGGTAACTAATTTGGGATCTAGGCACAGAAACTTGTAACCCTGTCCTTTGTCCCGCTGCTGCAGATGTTCTGTCAGTGTTGGTCAAGAGTAATTTATGGAACCTTAGCTGGTATTTTTGTTAATTTCATTTTGTTGTGTCCTTCCAGTGTTCCTTGATCATGCTTTGTTTTAACATTCCATTTGATCTTTTTGGCATTCATGTGGTAATCCTTTGTCATCCAGATGTTTTCTGTTTTGTGAGCTTTGAAATAATCCCAATTTAAAAAGAAAATGTTATTTCTGGTGTTATGAAAAGTGTTATCATGTCCACAGAAACAAGCTGGAGTATATATTATGTATGTCTCCTGATTGTATTTTAGTGATAATTGTTTTTCCTCTTACTGGTGATTGGAGGATGGGAGCAAGGGACAGATACTTTTTTTGTTGTTTGCTTTTGAGACAGAGTCTTATTCCATCGCCCAGGCTGGAGCACAGTGGTGCAATCTCGGCTCACGGCAACCTCTGCCTCCCGTGTTCAAGAATTCTTGTGCCTCAGCCTCCTGAGTAGCTAGGATTACAGGTGTGTAGCACGATGCTCGGGTAATTTTTGTATTTTTCATAAAGATAGGGTTTTGCCTTGTTGGCCAGGCTGGTCTTGGACTTTTGGCCTCAAGTGATCCACCTGCCTTGGCCTCCCAAAGTGCTGGGATTACAGATGTGAGCCATTGTACCCAGTCTAAACTTTTTATTGTATATTATTTTTTGTGTGTTTTGAATTTTAGACTATGTGTATATTATACTCAAAACTAAAATTCAATGATTCAGTAATACTGGTAAACATTTTATTGCATATCTGTTAAGCATAACAGATATTTAACAGATATTGTGAAAGTTCGTATTCGTTGATGCTAAAACGCCATTTTTGGCTTTTAATTAGTTTTTAGTGAAGCTATTTTCATTATTAATAGACTTTAAAATGTATTTCTAATATGTAAAAGTATTAAGAATACTTGATTTACAAACTTTTCTTCATAAAATGATTGGTTTCCAGTTGGTTGTAGCACAAAGTTGGGAAAACAAGCTTTATGTACTACTGTGTTCCTTTCTTTCTGTATTGTGGATTTTTTTTTTTTTTTTAGAGGGAGTTTTGCCCTGTTGCCCAGGCTGGAGTGCAGTGGCATGATCTCAGCTCACTGCAACCTCTGCCTCCTAGGTTCCAGCAATTCTCTTGCCTCAGCCTCCCAGGTAGCTGGGATTTCAGGTGCCCACGACTACGGACGGCTAATTTTTGTGTTTTTAGTAGAGATGGTAGAGATGGGGTTTTACCATGTTAGCCAACCTGGTCTTGAACTTCTGACCTTGTGTTCCGCCCACCTCAGCCTCCCAAAGTGCTGGGATTACAGGCGTGAGCCGCTGCACCTGGCCATGGATTATTTTGTCTTGAAACAAGCAAACATGTTAGATAGTTAGAGTCTTGCCTAATCTCAAATTTCATTTTAGCTGCCTTTATCCAAAGGTTTTATATCATAGCCATCAATTTAAACATGGTTTCTGTTGTAAAATGTAGTTTTGCATTAGCCAACTCTCTCCATGGAAGAATTGTTTGCTCTGTTTTACTAAAAGAAGTGTTTTATATAATAGTTTTTCTTAGTTACATTGAATCAGTTGAAATTGTTAGTATTCCATTTTATTTATTTCTTTTCTTTTTTTTTTTTTTTTTTGCATTTGTTAGCTATTCCTCTGTTTTTAAAGTGGTCATTCTAAGATATGACATTATGTTTTTTGTTTTTATTTTTTTGAGACAGGGTCTCACTCTGTTGTCTGGGCTAGATTATAGTGCTGTGATCATGGTTCACTGCAGCCTCAACTCCTTGAGCTCAAACAATCCTCTTGCCTCAGCCTCCTGAGTAGCTCAGACTACAGATGTGTGCCACTATGCCTGGCTAGTTTTTTAAATTCTTAGTAGAGACAGGGTCTTACTGTGTCAACCAGGCTGGTCCTGAACTGTGGAGCTCAAGCAGTCCTCCTGCTTTGGCCTCCCAAAGTACTGGGATTATAAACATGAGCCACCACACTTGATCTACACCATGCATTCTTAATTTATCACTGTCTACTTAGAATTATATTGTACCATTCCACATATGACGTTACAATGATCTAATTACGGTTATTCCATCCCAGACTTTGTGCTGCATACTTTATAAACCTCATAATATAATGTTAGTTTTCTTTAAACAGTTATCTTTTAAAAAGATTAAGAGAAAGAAAGAAAAGTCTTATATTTACTAATCCTGACCCTTCTTTCCTTCCTGAGACCAACATACAGGTTTGAGTTTCCATCTGTTGTCATTTCCTTTCAGCTTAAGGAACTTCCTTCAGCGTTTCTGGTGCAATTCTGCAGCTTTTGACAATCCTCTTAGCTTTCGTATATCTGAAAATGTCTTTATTTCACCCTCATTTTAGGAAGATATTTTTGCTGGATGTAGAATTCTGGGTTGGTCACTCCAGTGTCTTCTGGCTTTCATCATTTCTGATGAGAAGTTAGCTCTTACTTACAGACTTGTTCACATCTGTGGAATGTGCCTTTCCTTGCTCTAATAGCTTTTTTCTCTTTATCTTTGGTTTCCTACAGTTTGAGTGTAATGTGACTAGTATAGTGTCTGTAATTATCTTGTTTGGGGTTCGTCATTCAATGGTTGATGCTTTTTATGAAACCTGGGAAACTTCTGGCCATTATTTCCTATTTTTTGAGATAGAGTCTTATTCTGTCTCCCAGGCTGGAGTGCAATGGCATGATCTCAGCTCACTGCAACCTCTGCTCCCCTGGTTCAAGTGATTCTCCTGCCTCAGCCTTCCGAGTAGCTGGGATTACAGGCATGCGCCACCACGCCCAGATACTTTTTGTATTTTTAGTAGAGGCGGGGTTTCACCATGTTGGCCAGGCTGGTCTCGAACTCCTGACCTCTGGTGATCCACCCACCTCGGCCTCCCAAAGTGCTGGGATTACAGGTGTGAGCCCACTGCAGCCGGCCTGTTATTTCTTCAAATATTTTTTTTTCTGCCCCATTCTCTCTTCTTCTTTTTTTTTTTTTTTTAATTATTATTATTATACTTTAAGTTCTAGGGTACATGTGTACAACATGCAGGTTTGTTACATATGTATACATGTGCCATGTTGGTGTGCTGCACCTATTAGCTCGTCATTTACATTAGGCATTCCTCCTAATGATATCCCTTCCCCTTCCCCCAACCCCATGACAGGCCCTAGTGTGTGATGTGCCCCATCCTATGTCCAAGTGTTCTCATTGTTCAGTTCCCACCTATGAGTGAGAATGTGCGGTATTTGGTTTTCTGCCCTTGTGATAGTTTGCTGAGAATGATGGTGTCCAGCTTCATTCATGTCCCTACAAAGGACATGAACTCATCCTTTTTTATGGCTGTATAGTATTCCATTGTGTATATGTGCCACATTTTCTTAATCCAGTCTATCATTGATGGACATTTGGGTTGCCATATGTAGAAAACTGAAACTGGATCCCTTCCTTACACCTCGTACAAAAATTAATTCAAGATGGATTAAAGACTTAAATGGGCCGGGCGCGGTGGCTCAAGCCTGTAATCCCAGCACTTTGGGAGGCCGAGACGGGCGGATCACGAGGTCAGGAGATCGAGACCATCCTGGCTAACAGGTGAAACCCCGTCTCTACTAAAAAATACAAAAAACTAGCCGGGCGACGTGGCGGGCGCCTGTAGTCCCAGCTACTCGGGAGGCTGAGGCAGGAGAATGGCATAAACCTGGGAGGCGGAGCTTGCAGTGAGCTGAGATCCGCCCACTGCACTCCAGCCTGGGC
>NW_016811643.1:746562-807097 GCF_001698545.2 Rhinopithecus bieti
AAAAAAAAAAAAAAAAAAAAAAAAAAAGACTTAGACCTAAAACCATAAAAATCCTGGAAGAAAACCTAGGCAATACCATTCAGGACATAGGTGTGGGCAAGGACTTCATGACTAAAACACCAAAAGCAATGGCAACAAAAGCCAAAATAGACAAATGGGATCTAATTAAACTAAAGAGCTTCTGCACAGCAAAAGAAACTACCATCAGAGTGATCAGGCAACCTACAGAATAGGAGAAAATTTTTGCAATCTACCCATCTGACAAAGGGCTATTATCTAGAATCTACAAAGAACTTAAACAAATTTATAAGAAAAAGTCAAACAACCCCATCAAAAAGTGGACGAAGGATATGAACAGATACTTCTCAAAAGAAAACATTTATGCAGCCAGCAGACACATGAAAACATGCTCATCATCACTGGTCATCAGAGAAATGCAAATCAAACCCCAATGAGATACCATCTCACACCAGTTAGAATGGCAATCATTAAAAAGTCGGGAAACAACAGGTGCTGGAGAGGATGTTGAGAAATAGGAACACTTTTACACTGTTGGTGGGAGTGTAAACTAGTTCAACCATTGTGGAAGATAGTATGGAGATTCCTTAAAGATCTAGAACTAGAAATACCATTTGACCCAGCCATCCCGTTACTGGGTATATACCCAGAGGATTATAAATCATGCTGCTATGAAGACACATGCACACATGTTTATTGCAGCACTTTTCACAATAGCAAAAACTTGGAACCAACCCAAGTGTTGTTTTTTTTTTTTTAATTTTAATTATACATATGTTAAACTGCTTGATAATATTCTATGTTCTTCAGATTGGATAACTATATTGATCTGTTTTCTGGTTCATTGGCCCTTTCTTCTGTAGTTTTCAATCTGTTGTTAAGTCCATCCAGTAAAGTTTTCATTTCTGATACTGTACCTTCAAGTGACTGAACATATTTACGATAGCTGTTTTAAAGCTCTTGTGTGCTATTTCCAACATTAGAATGATCTTGTCTTTTTTTGATTGGCTGCTTTCCTCCCCTGATTTTGAATCATATGTATCTATTATTTGCATATCTAGTAATTTTTCATTATTTGGACATTGTGATTGATATGTTATTGAACGTCTCATTGTGTTGTTTTTCTTTAAAGAGTGTTGAGTTTTGTTTTGGCAGAATGAAATTATTGATTCTTTCAAGATTGTTTTGTGTTGTGGCAAGCCTAACTTTTGTCCTTTGTTCTAACACTTGGCGTTTACTCTAGTTTATGATTTTTCTGGGGTTTTCACTGAATGCCTGAGTGCCCAAGGCATGTACAATGTCTCTCCATTCTGAATGGACTGGAATTCCAATATCTCCCATCAGAGAGCAGCCTTTGGTATCTGTTCAGCTCTCAAGCCTATGACAGCAACTCTGCTAGGCCTCATGGAGTCCTGCCATGGCTTACATGTAGCCCAGTGCTCTGCCAAGGGCACTCAAGGAACCCCCATGCAGACTTCTGGGGCTACCTCTTCTGCATTGTTGCCTTCATTCCTGGACCCTGTCCTATAAATTCTAGCCACTTCCATATGCCAGGACCCTGATTCAGTGAGACCATCATGCTTGGGCTTAGGTTCCTCCTTCCTGTGGTTTAGTTGGGAAAGTGTCACAGGCAGAAAGCTGAAGTGAACATGGTACACACCTCCTGTGCTGCCTATTGTTTAGTTGCCTGAAAATACTAGAGCCATATATATCTTGTCTAGTTTTATGGATGTTACCTGGGGAGGGCTAGTCTGGCATCAGTTATTTTATCATGGCTAGAAGTAGAAGTCTACTTCTTAAATGTATTGGAGGAACATTTTTAGCTGTCTTTAAATATATAATTAAGATGATGTATTTATACATACTTAATATTATATAATCTTAATCCCCTGCTTTTGGATATATGAGTTTGGATATTCCATATACAACTGTATGTATGCTGTACCACAGGAACTTTTTTTTTTGAGACAGGGCCTCACTGTATTGCCCAGGCTGGAGTGCAGTAGCATGATCATGGCTTACTGTAGCCTCAATCTGTTGGGCTCAAACAGTCCTCTTGCTTCAGCCTCTCAAAGAACTGGGACCACAGGTGCATGTCACTATGCCTGACTAATTAAAAATTATTTTTTGTAGAGATGGGGACTCACTGTGTTGTCCAGGCTGGTCTTGAACTCCTGGGCTCAAGCAGTCCTCCTGCCTTGGCCTCCAAAAGTGCTTGGCCTCCCAAATTGCTGGGATTATAGGCGTGAGACGCCGGGCCTGGCCTTAGAGCATTTTTATTACCCCAGAAAGAAGCATTTTACCCCTTGGCTGTCACCCTTCCCTCTTTTTGTCCATTTGCCCAGGCCTAGCCAACCACAGATTTACTTTCTGATTCTATAAGTTTGCTTATTTTGGTTATTTTATGTAAGTAGAATCATATATGTTTGTCTTTTTGAGGCCAAGGGTTTGAGACCAGCCTGGGCAACATAGGGAGACCTTGTCTCTAAAAAAAAAAAAAAAAAGAAAAGAAAGAAAAAAAACAGGGATTGGTGGCACTTGCTTGTAGTCCAGCTATTGGGGAGTCTGAAACAGGAGGATCACTTTAGCCCTGACGGAAGGATAAGGTTGCAGTGAGCTGTGAGTGTGGCACTGCACTCCAAGCTGGGTGACAGAATGAGATCGTGTCTCAAAAAGAAAAAAGAAAAAGAAAGGAATCAAATGAAATTTTCATACTATTTCCAAGCAGTAAGAGTGCCTATTTAGACATTTATTTTCTCAGCCCTTATTAGATCCTGGCAGGAATCTATTGAACATAGAATCATCTTTTCCCTGGTTTTGACAGCTGTCCTCAATTTCCTTGAAAGTAGAAGACAGGTATCTTTCATTTAGGATTATTTTCGATAATTGGGGGCATAGCACTTTCAATGCCCACCGTGTCCAAACACTGTGGCTGGAGTATGTAGTATCCTATATCAAGAACTACTACTAGAATAGGCTGGGCGCGGTGACTCAAGCTTGTAATCCCAGCACTTTGGGAGCCCGAGACGGGTGGATCACGAGGTCAGGAGATCGAGACCATCCTGGCTAACACAGTGAAACCCCGTCTCTACTAAAAAAAAAAAAAAAAAAAAAAAAAAGCCGGGCGTGGTGGCGGGTGCCTGTAGTCCCAGCTACTTGGGAGGCTGAGGCAGGAGAATGGCGTAAACCTGGGAGGTGGAACTTGCAGTGAGCTGAGATCCGGCCACTGCACTCCAGCCTGGGGGACAGAGCAAGACTCCATCTCAAAAAAAAAAAAAAAAAAGAACTACTACTAGAATAGATATCAAAGAAGAAGTGTAAGACTCAGTGTCTCTGGGCATGTTTCGGTCTAGCTGATTAGTACTGGAGTGGAAGAAGGTACATGGACTGGAGCTTTCTGTTTTTTCATATCTGGGATTATTGAAAGATTCTGTGAAACACTGGACTATTAGAGATCTCTGATATTTATATCTGGGGTTTGGGTTATATTTTGAGATATTTCCACAGTTAAAAATGCCTTGTCTGTCTTCTTTGTCTTAGGACCAGACAGTTTTATGGTGACTACCAAGGAAGGATATAAAGTTTCTGAATAGAACTAAAGTCTTGCTATGCAGCAAGTTTTTTCTTTTCCTGGTGAAGTAATTATGTTTATTTTTAACTTTTTGGTAATGTACCTAAAATAAAATATACGCCACAGATAGCTTAGAATCAGCTCATATTGGGTAGTAGAAATGTATATAATCTCATAATACTTTGTATTAGTTAATAAACTCTCTAAGTAAAATTTCTTTTTATATGTTTAAAAACAATAGGTTACAAAAGTTATTGAAATGCTTCTTACCTAGAAAATAAGTTCCTGTTAGTCAATTTTATTGTTTCACTTTACATAGTTATTTGCATGCGTACAAATACGCTTCTGAAGAGACACAATAATTCTAAGTTTACTTTCAGGAAAATAACCAGGTTTCCAAAGTTCCATTAGTTTATACAATTTTTAAAATGGCTTTGACAATGACTTATTTTATTCTTGTGTCTTTTGTCATTGATTCAGGTCTAATTTTGATCTATTATTATACATGTATTAAAATTAAGTCTTCAAACCTCCTATATGTTATACATCAGCATTGTTTTAACAAAGGAGAAGGCAAGAGAAGAGACTTAAGTGCTTAATTTTATGTGAGTAACTGTCAGGCAGAATGCTGTGAAAGATTTATGGTGTGTCTTTCAAATGTCTAATATAATTCAAAGATAAGATGTGTCTTGGACGCAAACTGTTTATAAGAAATAATGTCTTTAACTTTCATAAAATACTCATACAAATTACGTTAACTTTTATTTGTGTCTATACAAATAGAAAAGTCATTTGATTAAAATGTTTGATATGTGTCCTATGCCATGATCTCAAAGGAATGTGTTTCACTTTAGTGAGGAATTATCTGACGAATGTCTCCCACTTTTTTCCTGGAAAAGAAAACTAGGCATCTTAAACTGGGTCTTAAATGTGATATAGATGAGAACATTTAAAATCATGGTGTTCAAAGGTGAATTTGATTATATATCACCTGACAAGATTATTTTGGCAACTTGATTAATATTGGTGAATCTGAAAGGAAAGTAATTTTTTTTTTTACTTGAAAATGCAGTCTTAAAAAATATGCAGTCTTAGGTGGGGATTTTAACCCTTTCTTCCCAGCTGTTTTTTTTTTTTTTTTTGTTTTCTTTTTGGTCCATTAAAGTATTTTACTTGTAAGTATGTATTGCATCCCTAGGAAAAGAATCCCAGGATTTTCCCTCTTGTGTGTTTTTGTCTTACGTCTTTGTGGTCTATGATGCCAACTGATGTTATCAGTGCAGTTAAACCAAACTGACAGGATGGGAGCAGATTATTCTGCCACTTTTCTAGATCTTTGAGTTGCACATCAAATCTGGGGCTGAGCACTCCAGTTTAGCCTAACTGTGAGGTTCACAACATTTTTCCCAGCTGTGTGATCATCAGTGATTTCAGATTCGCCGGTGTAACCATACTTTATCATCATAGTTAGAAACAGGACTCTGACTTTGGAGCACAGCCTAATAAGAACCTGCCTCTTTTTTTGGCATTGTTGATGCTCTTGAGCGCATCATTCAAGACATTCATGTGCCCCATTGTGGTGGTGCAGAATAATGGCAGAAAAGCCCCAGCTGTTTTTTGTGTACCATGATATCAACACTTTTGAAAATGAGAGGACATAGTAATCTTCTGTTGTCTTTCAATTTTTACTAAATTCACCTAAGCACTATGTAAAAAATGTTATAATAAAAAACATTGGAAGATTTCCATGACTCTCTTCATATTAAGGCCTGTTCATGACAAATTTAAACTTTAATTTCTTTATGATAAGATTATCTCTTTTCAGGTAACTCAGTTTGACCACCTTCTTTTGATTTATAGCGTATCAAGGGCTGAAAGGCAAAGAAGTTTAAAGATTCCCTTTTATTTGAGTCAGTTGGCCAGCACCTGTAACTAGAGAAAAGGCAGTTCTGTTTAGACTACGTTTGATCAGTCTGAGAGGTGATACACTCTTCAGCCTCTGTGATGTTTTGAAGTGGTGGAGGGGGATGGTTATGCAATTAAGAAGGTCGTATAGTTTATTCAAATTCCTGAATATTGCCATTACGGTATGATGACATTGTCTTTGAAATATTTTGAATTCCCAGAATTAAACATAGCTTATTCAAATATAGATGCCAAGAACTCCTTATAAAAGCAAGAGTCACCTGTGCACTTTACATTACAGATGCCTAGGCCCTAATCCTGAGATTCTCTGTTGGTAGATTTTGGGAGAGGCCTGGGCATATATTAAAAGCCATAGCAGGTGATTCTCATTTGTAATTAAGGATGCGCACTACTTTTCCAGGAGTTATCACCATTTAATATGCATTGTTTAATATGCATTTCAGATATTTTTCCTGACCTCAGGGATTCCAGGAAATACTGGCTTGGCTAGGAGATACTGCAGGAGAGGTGGAATTCCAGGATGTATAAAATTATCAATTGGATAGTCAACCTTGAATTTTCCATAGGTCAAAAATGTCAGTGAAATAATTAATGATTTAACAAATTTATTTTATTGTGTACCCCAATGGATGATAGATAAAGAGAGTGGTGGTTTGGCTTGTTTATAAGGTGTTTTTCTCCCTTCTTTAATGTGTATATAATTCAATTTAATTAATTGCAGATTTATCCTTTGCCTATGTATCTTTTAAAATTAATTATTTTGTGTTTTTTTTTTGATGAGACAAGGAAGGATGAGGTTACTTACAGCTTTATAAATGTTCAGTGTTTAAGATAAACTACGTGTACTCTAAATGTAACTGTGTTGTAGAGTATGAAAACATTCAGCAATGAGACTAAATGACATTTACTTAATCTGCATATCTTGTAGATTCTTTCTACATGTAGTAGAACAGCCACACTATAAAGCTATTGTTTGTGCTCTTTCGAAAAATGTAATCCACTTTGGGATGACAAATTCATTCTCTACGAATTTCGCAGAGTCCAATAGAGACTTTTTTTCTAAGTGTCTAATAAGTACCGTCTCCAAGGCATCTGAGTAATATATATCCTAAATCTTGCCATGCCTTCATTGGACTGTATTCATTCTCTTAATAAACTATGCCTTTCTTTTTCCCTCATTAACACTAGTTTTCTACTTTTGCCTATTTGATTTAACAGAGGAAATTTAAGCCTCTATTCCTTAGCCATGCATCTCTACTTCAGGCCAGTTCTTACAAGTAGCCATTCCTGTGTTCTGAAGAGCAGATCAAGAAAGAAGATGGTTAAGTGGTGTTATCTCTGTGCAGGTTAGTGCAGTCTGCCACTGAGGGGATGCCTGTATACCTGCTTTCCTTGTGGGGTGTTTTTCTCTGGGGCTATCAGGGTGCACTTAGCTGCAGCAGAGTCTATGTCTTGATGTTTCTTCTGATAGTCTGAGCCTCTAATATGGGAAGGTTTTTGTACCTGTAAGAGGTTGGAGGCATTTATCAGCATCATTATTTTTCTTTGATGAAAACATAAAATTTGATTCATTTCTTACTTGATTTGGCTTTGAGCTACATTTTTTTTTTTTTTTGCCTTTTAAATTGACAACAACAACAACAACAACAAAACCTCTGCTATTTAAGAAAACTTAAAGGAAAAAACCCCACTCTCCTAAACAGATAACTGTTTCTTATTTGGTTTTGCTTTAGATTTGTCTATATTGATTATGTGTGTTTTTGTATCGTTGCAGTCATATTGTAGATAGCATTTTGTGTTTAATTTTTTAATGAAACATTATATCCTAAGTACTTTTCAGGTTAAGTACTATCATAATTATAATTGTGTGGTTTTCAAAGTGTATTCCCTAGACCAGTGGTATCAACACCATCTGGAACTTGTTAAAAATGCAGTTTTGTAGGCTTACCCCTAATTTCCTGCATCTGGAACTCTGGGAGTGGAACCCAGCGATCCATGTTTTAATAATCACTTTTAGGTGATTCTCATATATATTAAAGTTTGTGGACCGCTGTTATAAATTATAGCTATTGTTTACAGTGGCATTTTTATTGTTTACTTACCTCACCTTACCTTGCAATATCTAGATGTAGACATTTTTTTTTTGACCCTTAACAATTACTGATACTTTGTTAAGACTTTATTGTCTTAAGCTCTACAGGTTGTTTTTCTGTTTATAAAATGTTAAACATCTATTATTTCATTTAAATCTTAGCAACCCAAGAGGCAGATATTATTTTTTATTTTTTTTTTTGAGACGGAGTCTCACTTTGTCACCCAGGCTGGAGTGCAGTGGCTGGATCTCAGCTCACTGCAAGCTCTGAGAGGCAGATATTATTATATACTTTGTATAGGTGAGGGAACTTAAGCCCAGAAGGATTTACTAATTTGTCTAAGATCACAACTTTTAATTTTTTATTCTTTTAAAGTTACATATTTATAATGCTTTAATCTATGAGGACTTTTCTGGTATCCTCCCTTCTCTTTTTCCTTTTTAAGTGTCCTTCATCTGTGTAGAATTGAAATAATGGACTATCTGGTTTACTGGGGTGTGACAAAACAGTATTTGAAATATGAGATGGGGATAAAATTGCATTTACCAGAGCTCCTTCTGGGATAAGTATGAGAGGAATAGGCAGAAGCAAATAATCTTCTTGGGAGGTGTGTGTGTGTGTGTGTGTGTGTGTGTGTGTGTGTGTGTGTATGTATGTGTATAAGAGACAGAGTGAGATCCCAAAGGATATGCTTAATTGCTTTTTAAGGAAGTTGAGTAAATTAGGAATATATTTTTATAGGATATGCAGGTTTGGAGACAGAGCTAAATTGCTGAGAAAGAGAAGAGGTGTGAGCTCTGCAACTAGTACCTCTCTGCCTCTTGTCTAAACAAACATTGAACAATAACAAAAATATTGACTTGAGGGGTGCCAGATTAGATTTCGTGGGGAGCCTATGTTTTTGACTCTGCCTGTGTGTTCCCATAACATCCAGTGCTGTTAGAGCATTCATCACATCATATGTTAATCGTTTTTTTGGTATATCTTCCCTTTTTGGGAGCAAGACTGTCTTTTATCTTCATGTGTTTCTTTTTTTAATTTTTGTTTTATTATTTTTTTTTAGATGCAATTTTGCTGTTGTTGCCCAGGCTAGAGTGCAGTGGCATGATCTTGGCTCACTGCAGCCTCCGCCTTTGAAGTTCAAGTGATTCTCCAGCCTCAGCCTCCTGAGTAGCTGGGCTTATAGGCATGCACCACCACGTCCGGCTAAGTTTGTATTTTTAGTAGAGATGGGGTTTCACCATATTGGTCAGGCTGGTCTCGATCCCCTGACCTCAGGTGATCTGCCTGCCTTGGCTTCCCAAAGTGCCGGGATTATGGGTGTGAGCCACCGCTCCCAGCCCATTTTCGTATGTTTCTGAGCCTGGCATAAGGTTACTGAAGAAACGTTTGCTACTGAATGAGACATTGTTGGCCAATTAATATTTAATAGACTTTTAAAATGTACATTGTTCTTAAAAGTCAAGTTTTATTTTTCTTTGTTTACATAAAGACCATATGCTACGTTATAATATGTAATTTTCCATAGTTCTGTAAATATACAAGGATGTAAATAAGTGTCAGATATGGCTTGGGTCTGTGTCCCCACCCAAATCTTATCTTGAATTATACTCCCATAATTCCCATGTGTTGTAGGAGGGACCCAGTGGGAGATAATTGAATCATGGGGGTGGTTTCTGCCATACTGTTTTTGTGGTAGTGAATAAACCTCATGAGATCTGATGGTTTTATTCAGGGCTTTCCGCTTTTGCATCTTCCTCATTCCCTCTTTGCCTTCTGCCATCCATGTAAGATGGGACTTGTTCCTCCCTGACATGATTGTGAGGCTTCCCCAGCCACGTGGAACTGTAAGTCCAATTAAACTTCTTTCTTTTGTAAATTGCCCAGTCTTAGGTATGTCTTTGTCAGCAGCATGAAAACGGACTAATACAGTGTTCTTATTTACATCCTTGTGTATTTATGGTACTAATTTTTAGGATAAATTAGGATAAATTTCTAGAAGTAGAATCGATGGGTCAAATATTGTATTCTGTTTAAATGGCTGTCTAGGCCAGGTATGCTGGTTTACACCTGTAATCCCAGCACTATGGGAGGCCAAGGCGGGAGGATCACTTGAAGACCAGCCTGGGCAACGTAGTGAAATCCCATCTCTACAAAAAATAAAAAAAATTGGCCAGGTATGGTGGCATGTGCCTGTAGTCCCAGCTACTTGGGAGGCTGAGCCCAGGAGGTTGAGGTTATAATGAGCTGTAATTGTGCCACTGCTTTCCAGTTTAGGTGACAGAGTGAGACCCCATATCTATTAAAAAGCAAATCTGTCATCATAGGAGATTTTAACATACCTCTCCGAAGTGGATATATTAAGCACATAAAAATTTGAAAGTATATAGATTTGAATTTCATAATTAATACACTTAATGAGTTACATATATACAGAATTCTATATCCTATATTAGAGAATATCCCTTTTTTTTTTCTGTGTGTGTGTGAGGCAGAGTCTTGCTCTGTTGTCCAGGCTGGATTGCAGTGGTGTGATCTTGGCTCACTGCATCCTCTGCCTCCTAGACTCAAGCAATCTTCCCTCCTCAGTCTCCCGAGTAGCTGGGACTACAGGCATGTGCCACTGTGCCTGGCTAATTTTTGTATTTTATGTAGAGACAGGATCTCATCATGTAGCCCAGCATAGTCCCGAACTCCTGAGTTTAAGCGATCCATCTGCCTTGGCTTCCCAAAGTGGTAGGATTACAGACATGAGTCACCGTGCCTTGTCCTTTAGAGAATATGCATTGTTTTCAAACAGAAAATTTAATTATGTATTTATTAGCCCGTAAAAGGAGTCTCAAATAATTCTGTGAAATTGATATCATACATTTTGTGTAGTATGTGGCTAAGAGAGGGCTCAGGAACCAAATGTGGTTTTCCCCTAGCTGTATGACCTTGGGTAAGTTACTTAACTTACGTGCTTCAGTTTTCTCATCTGTAAAACAGAGATGGTAATAGTGGTCTCTCAGAGTTGTGAAGGCCAGCGTTCAGAACAATGCATTACACGTGGTAAGGGCTCAGTTAATGTTTGCCATCATCATTATAGTATCATCATACTCTCTGATCACATGCAATGAAAGTAGAAATCAGTAATAAAGAGATAAACATCCTCTTCCTCACACCAAAAAGAAAAACCTCCATATATACCATTCAGTAGTAAAAATGAGTGAATTATGGATACACACATCAATGTGGGTGAATCTCAGAAACATTCTTAGTGAAAGAAGCCAGATACAAGAATGTATACTGTATACTATATACTGAAAAGTTCTAAAACAGGCAGAACTAATTGGTAGTGGAGGAGAAGTCAGTACAGTGGTTTCCTCTGGTATTTAAGGGTAGGAATTGACTAAGATGGGGCATGAGGAAACTTTTTGGGATGATAGTGCCATTCTATGTCCTTTTTTTTTTTTTTTGAGATGGAGTCTTGCTCTGTCAGCCAGGCTGGAGTGCAGTGGCACAGCCTCGGTTCACCGCAGCCTCTGCCTCCTGGGTCCAAGCAATTCTCCTGCCTCAGCCTGCCAAGTAGCTGGGATTTCAGGCGCCCGCCATCACATCCGGCTGATTTTCGTATTTTTAGTAGAGATGGGGTTTTACCGTGTTGGCCAGGCTGGTCTCGGGAATGCCTGACTTCAAGTGACCTGCCCACCTTGGCCTCCCAAGGTGCTGGGATTACAGGTGTGAGCCACTGGGCCTGGCCCCATTCTATGTCTTGATAGGCATTTGGGTTACATAGGTATGTACATTTGTCAAAACTCAGAAAATGTATATATAATATTTGTGCATATTATTTTAAGTAGTTTTACATAAAAAGACTAAGCAAATATTGGATGCTTGTTAACATTGAGCATGCTGAAATATTTAGTGGGAAGAGTATTATTATTTACAATTTGCTTTAAAGACACCAAAAATAAGGTGGATTAATTAATGGCTAGGGAGATGGATAAATGCATAGATATATGTGATAAAGCAAGTCTAATAGAATGTTGTGGCAGAATCTAGTGGCAACTATATGGATGTTAGCTATAAAATTCTTTGCTATGTGATTGAAAAATTTCCCAATAATCTGTAGAAGTTTTCTTCCCGTCCCCCTACTTGTGCTTGGAAACTAAAACAAACAAAACCACTACTGACTGAATTAAAGTAGAAATTATAATGAGAATTACTAAATACCACACAATGAAAATGAATGCCCTATATAAAAAAAACTTGTAGGGTATGATTCAAAAGGAAATTTATAGCTCTTAATGAATTTGTTAGAAAATAGGAAAGATTGAAAAGTAGTGGGTTCATCTCAGTAAATTAGAAAAAACCCAAAATATGCCTAAAAACCTAATAGGATAGAAATAATAATAAAATATAAATCCTGGATTATTATATAGTATTTAAGAGTGTGGAATCCTTGTAGTTCCACTAAAATTTGTTTATATATGCACTAGTTGATATTTTTTCAATTTTTGCTTTTATGAATAAAGCTGCTATTAAAATTCATATGTAAAACAACAAACAAAAGAGTGTGGACTCTTGAACCAGATTGCCTGATTTCGAATTCTTAGTTCTCCACTTCCTACTTGTCCAAACTTGGTTACTTAACCCGTCTGTGTCTTCTTAGCTTCCTTTTCTACAAAATGAAGATAATGATAGAATCAAATTCCTAGGTTTGTGAAGATTGAATAAGTTAATATGTTAGTACAATGTAGAATGTATTTGTTATAAGTGTTCAATAAATACCAGCTTCTGTTATTAATAAGTGGAAAGATAAATGGAAAACAAAAATACATATAATCAATAGGCCAATAGCTAGTTTTTTGAAAAGACCAATAAGATACAGAAAACTCAGGAAAGAAGATTAATAAAAATCAATATGCTAAAATGAAATAGAGATATAACAATAGTGATTTTTTTGGGGAAAATGGAAAGGTTTTACATGAAAAAATATAATTACTCTTACTGAAGAATAAAAGAGGAACTTGAATTGATAGTGAAACAATTTGAGTTTGTAACTGAAGAAAGAAATATGGGCCAGGTGCTGTGGCTCATGTCTGTAATCTCTGCACTTTGAGAGGCCGAGTTGGGAGGATTGCTTGGGGCCAGGAGTTTGATACTAGCCTGGGCAACATGGCAAGATCCTATCCCTAATATACAAATAAAAAGTAATTAGCTGGGCACGGTGGTGTATGCCTGTAGTCCCAGCTACTTCAGAGGCTGAGGCCGGAGTTTGTGTTCAGAATTTCAAGGCTTAGTGAGTTATGACCACACACCTGCACTCTGGCGTGGGTGACAGAGTAGTGGGACCCCATCTCAAAAAAAAAGAAAGAAAGAAAGAAAGAATTATGACTTTTGATAATGCAGTATGCCCAGAAAAGACATTTTTGCAATTAAGTTTTATCAAGTCGGATAATACTTATTTTATGGAATGTTTCACAGAATAAGAGAAACACCCAGCTCATTTTATGAATCTTGTGTAACTGTGATGTCACAATCATAACAGGACAGTACAAGCAATCAAATTATAGGCCAGTCTGCCTTAGAAGCATAAGTAAAATATCCCCAACAAAATTTACTAAATAGTATCTAGTGGTATATAAGAAAATTAAGTAACAATGAAGTTGGGTTTTTATAAAAACTTCAAGGACAATTTAATATTAGAAAATCTAACATTAACAGATTGAAGGAGTAAAACCATAAGATCATCTCAGTAAAGATTCAGTATCCAATCAGAATAAAAACTCTTATTAGCAAACTAGAAATAGAAGGGAAAGTCTTCAGTCTGAAAAGAAGGATATTTATTAAAAAATCTGCAATCATCGTATTTAGAGGTGATGTTTTAGGGGTCTTCTCATTAAGCTCATGGGTAACACAATTATGCCCCCTGTGGTGGTTACTTTTATGTATCAACTTGCCTATGCTGTAGTACCCAGCTATTCAATCAAATGTTAATCTACATGTTGCCATGAAGGCATTTTGTGGAAGTGGGTATCATCTACAGTCAACTGACTTTAAGTAAAGGAGGCTACCCTCAATAATGTGGATCTGCCTCATAATTAGTTGAAAGGCCTTAGGAACAAAACTGAGGTTTCTGGAAGAGGAAGAAATTTTGCCTCAAGACTGCAGCATCAACTCCTATCTCAGTTTGGCAGCCTGCTGGCCTGCCTTACAGATTTTGGACTTGTCAGCTCCTACAATTGCATGAACCAGTTTCTTAAAATATGTCTGTCTTTCTGTCTAGCTATCTGCCTTCTTTCTCGCATTTTCTCTCTTCCCTATTTTCTCTGTTTCTCTGAAGAACCTTGATGCATGCACCCTCCAGTGCCAGAAGACATGAAAATGACACAGGAGTATAGAGTTGGAGAAGAGATGTAAGATTGTTTTCATTTAAAAACAGTGAGATATGGTAGACGCGGTGGCTCACAGCACTTTGGGAGGCCAAGGCAGGCGGATCACAAGGTCAGGAGAGCGAGACTATCCTGGCTAACACAGCAAAACCCCATCTCTGCTAAAAATACAAAAGAGGTGCTGAAGAAGCTCTTCCATACCCTGGCACTGGCTGCATGGTGTGGAGATTCTACATGTCAGGGAGGGAGAGTGCTGTGATTGTGAGACCCTCCACTAAACTAAGTGCTGTGTCAAAGGGGAAAGCAAAACTGGGCTAAACTTAGCCAATGACCGCCCATGGAGGGAGCATTTAGGCCAGCCATAGTCAGAGGGGAATCTCCCAGTCCAGTTGTTGGAACTTGAATTTCAGCATGCCTTGCCACTGTAGGCTAAATTGCTCTAGAGCCTACATAAACTTGAAAGGCAGTCTAAGATACTAGGACTCCAATTCCTAGGCAAGTCTTTGTGCTGAGCTGGGCTCAGAGCCAGTGAACATGGCGGGGCACATGACCTAGTGAGACACCAGCCATGACGGCCAAGGGAGTACTTGTGCCACCCCTCCCTCAGTTTCGGGCAGCACAGCTTGTAGCTTCAAAAGAGACCCCTTCCTTCTGCTTGAGAAGAGGAGAGAGAAGAGTAAAGAGGACTTTGTCTTGCATCTTGGATACCGGCTCAACCACTGGAGGATAGAGCACTGGGCAGAGTCATCAGGCCCTTAGTCCAGGCCCTAACTTCTGGATGACATATGTAGACACATCCTGAGCCAGAAGGGAAACTGCTGCCTTGGAGGGAAGGATCCAATCCTGGTGGCATTCTTTACCTGCTGACCAAAGAGCCCTTGGGCCCTGAGGAACCAGCAGCAATACCTAGTTAGTACACTGTGGGCCTTGGGTGAGCTTCTGTGATGCGCTGGCTTCAGGTGAGACCCAGCATATTTCCAGCTATGGTGGCTACAGTGAGAGACTCCTGCTTGAGAAAAGGAGAGGGAAAAGTGAAGGAGACTTAGTTTTACACCTTAGGTATCAGCTTGGCCACAGTTGGGTAGAGTACCAAGCAGACTCTTGGAGTCCCTGATTCCAGGATTTGACCCTAGGACAGCGTTTCTGGACCTGCCCTGGGCCAGATGGGGGCCTACTACACTGAAGGGTTAGTCCCAGGCCTGGAAGAATTCACCACAAGATGACTGAAAAGCACTTGAGCCTAAAGTGAACATCGGCAGTAGCCTTGCAGCACCCTTGGTGGTTCTGTAGTAGTGATGACCTTGGGGAGAAGCTCTTCTGCTTGTGGAAAGATAAGGGAAGAATAGGAAGGACTTTTTCTTATAGTTTGAGTGCCAGCTTAGCTGCAGTAGAATAGAGCATCAAGTAGATTTCAAAGGTTTTTGACTCCAGTACCTGGCTACTGGCATCTCTGGACCTGCCCAGGGCATGGGGAAAATTGCTACCCTAAAGGGAAGGACACAGGCCCAGCTTGCTTTATCACCTGCTGATTGTAGAGCCCTAGGCCTTGAGCAAGGAGACCAAGTGCTGTGAGAAAGTAAGGGAAGAGAACAAGAAGCTCTGCCTAGTAATATAGAAAATTCTTCTGGATCTTAACCAAGACCACCAAGGCAGTACCACTACAAGTTTTCAAGAAACATAGCATTACTGGGCTTGGGGTGCCCCCTAATGCAGATGTGGCTTAGATTACAACACCCAAATTTCTTCAAATATCTGGCCAACTTTCCCAAGAGGGATGGGTACAAATGGGTGTTTCTTCAAATGCCTGGAAAACTTTCCCAAGAAGGACGGGTACAAACAAGCCCAGACTATGACGACTGCAATAAATACCAAACTCTTCAATGCCTGGACACTGACAGACATCCACAGGCATCAAGACCAAGTCTTGGCAACATGGCGAAACCCCGTTTCTACTAAAAATAGAAAAACTAACTGGGCGTGGTGGCACATGCTTGTAGTCCCAGCTACTTAGGAGGCTGAGGTGGGAGGATCATTTAAGCCCAGGACGCGGAGGTTGCAGTGAGCCAAGATCACACCACTGCACTCCAACCTGGGTGACAGAGTGAGACCCTGTCTCAAAAAAAAAAAAAAAAGAAAGAAAAAAGACCAGCTTGGGAAACATGACCTCATCAAACAAACTAAATAAGGTACCAGGGACCAGTCCTGGAGAAACAGAGCTATGTGACCTTTCAGACAGATAATTCGATATAGCTGTTTTGAGGAAACTCTAAGAAATTAGAGATAACACAGAGAGGACTTCAGAATTCTATCAGATAAGCTTAGCAAAGAGATTGAAGTACTTCCAAAGAATCAAGCAGAAATTCTGGAGTTGAACAGTGCATCATAATCTTGTAACAGCAGAATTGATCAAGCAGAATAAAGAATTAGTGAGCTTGAAGATAAACTATTTGGAAATACACAGAGAAGACAGAAGAAAAAAGAATAAAAATGAAGCATGACTACCAGATCTAGAAAGCAGCTGCAAAAGGGCATATCTGGCCGGGTGTGGTGGCTCATGCCTGTAATTCCAGCATTTTGGAAGGCCGAGGTGGGTGGATGATTTGAGGTCAGGAGTTCGAGACCAGCTTGGCTAACATGGTAAAACCGCATCTCTACTAAAAATACAAAAAAAGAAAAGAAAAATTAGCCAGGCATGATAGCGTATGCCTGTAACCCCAGCTACTCAGGAGGCTGAGGCAGGAGAATTGCTTGAACCTGGGAGGCAGAGGTTGCAGTGAGCTGAGATCGTGCCACTGCACTCCAGCCTGGGCGACAGAGCAAGACACCATCTCAACAACACCAACACCACCACCAACAACAAAAAGGCAAATCTAAGAGTTATTGGCCTTAAAGAGGAGGCAGGGAGAGAGATCAGAGTAGAAAGCTTATTCACAGGGGTAACAACAGAGAACTTCCCAAACCTAGGGAAAGCTATCAGTATTCAAGTATAAGAAGCATGTAAAACACCAAGCAGATTCAACCCAAAGAAGACTGCCTCAAGGCATTTAATAATGAAACTCCCAAATGTCGAGGATAAAGAACAGATCCTAAAAGCAGCAAGAGAAAATAAACAAAAACATATAATGGAGCTCCAATATGTCCAGCAGCAGACTTTTCTGTGGAAACCTTACAGATCAGGAAAGAGTGACATGACATATTTAAAGTGCCAAACGGGAAATCTTTTACCCTAGAGTGGTATGTCTGGTGAAAATATCCTTCAAACATTAAGGAAAAGTAAAGACTTTTCCAGACAAACAAAAGCTGAGGAATTTCATCAACATCAGACCTGTCCTACAAGAAATGCTAAAGGGAGTTCTTTAATCAGAAAGAAAAGGACATTAGTGGGCAATAAGAAATTATCTAAAGGTACAAAACTCACTGGTAGTAAGTAGTAAGTACACAGAAAAACAATATTGTAACACTGTAATTGTGATGTATAAATTACTCTTAAGTAGAAAGACTAAAAGATGAACAAATTAAAAATAATAACTACAACAGCTTTTAAAGACATATCGAGTACAATATGATATAAATGGTAACAACCAAAAGTTAAAATAGGGGACAAAGTTAAAAGTGTAGGTTTTATTAGTTTTCTTTTGCTTGCTTGTTTATGCAGTCTGTCCTCAGTTTAAAAAAATTGGGTTTTACAGTAGTATTTGCAAGCCTTGTGGTAACCTCAAATCAAAAGTCATATAACAGATACACAAAAAATAAAAAGCAGGAAATTAAAGCACCCCACCACAGAAAATCACCCAAATAAAATAACACCCCAAAATAAAATAACAGGAGTAAGTCTTTGTCAGTAACAACATTGAATGTAAATAGACTAAACTCTTCAATCAAAAAAGACATAGAGTGGCTGACTGGTTTGAAAAAAACAAGATCCAGTGATCTGTTGCCTACAGGAAACACACTTCACCTATAAAGACACACATAAACTGAAAAAAAAAAAAAAAGAAAAGGATGGAGAAAGATATTCCATGCTAATGGAAGCCAAAAAAGAGCAGGAGTAGCTATGCTTATATCAGACAGAAACTTTTAGAAGAGACAAAGAAGGTCATTATATAATGATAAAGGGGTCAATTTAGCAAGAAGATGTAACAGTTGTAAATATATATGCACCCAATAATGGAGCACCCAGGTATATAAAGCAAATATTAGAGCTAAAATGAGAGATAAGATCTTCCAGACAGAAAATCAGCAAAGAAACATCACTCTTAATCTGTACTATAGACCAAATGGACCTAGTAGTTATGGAACATTTCATCCAGTGGCTCCAGAATACACATTCCTTTCCTCAGCGCATGGTGAGGTGACAAAGCAAGTCTTAAAACATTAATAAAACAAAACAAAACATAACAAAACCCTGAAATAATAGCATGCATCTTCTCTGATCACAGTGGAATAAAACTAGAAATCAATAACCAGAAAAACTGTATAACCACATGGAAATTAAACAATATGCTCCTCAATGACTAGCGGGTTAATGAAGAAATTAAGGAGGAAATTTAAAAATTTGTTAAAACAAACAATAATGGAAACATGACATACCAAAACCCATGAGATATAACGACAGCAGTATGAAGTGGGAAGTTTGTAGTTATAAGTACCTACATCAAAAAAGAAAAAAAGTCTTCAAATAGATAACCTAAGGATGTACCTTATACAACTGACAAAGCAAGAGCAAACCAAACTCACAATTAGTAGAATAAAAGAAATAATAAGATCAGAGCAGAAGTAAATAAAATTGAAATGAAGAAAACAATGCAAAAGACCAACAAAATGAAAAGTTGGTTTTTTGAAAAGATAATCAACAAACATTAGATAGACTCAGGAAAAAAAAAAGTTTCAAAATCAAAGATGAAAAAGGAGACATTACAGCTAATACTGCAAAAATTAAAAGGGTTATTCGTGGGTACTGTGAACAACTGTATACTACTAAATTGAAAAATTGGCCCGGCGCGGTGGCTTAAGCCTGTAATCCCAGCACTTTGGGAGGCCGAGACGGGCGGATCACGAGGTCAGGAGATCGAGACCATCCTGGCGAACACGGTGAAACCCCGTCTCTACTAAAAAAATACAGAAAACTAGCCGGACGCGAGGTGGTGGGCGCCTGTAATCCCAGCTACTCGGGAGGCTGAGGCAGGAGAATGGCGTAAACCCGGGGGGCGGAGCTTGCAGTGAGCTGAGATCTGGCCACTGCCCTCCAGCCTGGGCGACAGAGCGAGACTCCGTCTCAAAAAAAAAAAAAAAATCTAGAAGGAATGCATAATTCATAGACACATGCAGCTTATCAAGATTGAACCATGAAGAAATCCAAAACCTGAACAAACCAATGACAAATAACAGGATTGAAGCCATAATAAAATATCTCCTAGCAAAGCCAAGCCCAGGACCCCATGGCTTTGCTGCAGAATTCCACCAAACACTTAAAGAAGAACTCATACCTCTCCTATCAAACTATTCTGAAAAATAGAGGAGGAAGGAATATTCCTAAACTCATTCTGTGAGACCAGTAGTACCCTGATACCAAAACCAAAGGTACATCAAAAAAAAAAAAAAACAAAACTACAGACCAGTATTCCTGATGAATACTGATGCAAAAATCCTCCACAAAATACTAGCAAACTGAACTCAGTAATACATTTTAAAAAAACATTCATCATGATCAAATGAGATATATCCCAGGGATGCATGGATGGTTCAATATATGCAAATCAGTCAGTGCGATACATCGTATCAAGAATGAAAAACCATATGATCATTTCAGTTGATGCTTAAAAAGCATTTAATAAAATTTAATATTCCTTCATGATAAAAACTGTCAATAAACTGTTTTTAGAAGGAACATACCTCAACACAATAAAAGCCATGTAAGACAGACCCACAGCTAGTATCACACTGAATGGGGAAAACTGAAAGCCTTTCCTCTAAGATCTGGAACATGGCAAGGATGCCTACTGTCACTACTGTTATTCAGTGTATTACTGGAAGTCCTAGCAAGAGCAGTCAGACAAGAGAAAGAGCATCCAAAGTGGAAAGGAAAAAGCCAGATGATCCTCGTTTGCAGATGATTTGATCTTATATTTGGGGAAACGTTAAGACCCCACTAAAAAATGGTTGATTTCAGTAAATTTGCAGGATATGAAATTAACATACAAAAATCAGTAACATTTCTATATGCCAACAGTGAACAATCTGAAAAAGAAATTGAGAAAGTAATCTCATTTACAGTAGCTACAAATAAAATGCCTATGAATTAACTAATGAAGTGAAAGATCTCTGCAATGAAAACTATAAAACATTGGTGAAAGAAATTGAAGAGGACACAAACAAATGGAAAGATATTCCATGTTCGTGGATTGGGAGAGTCAATATTGTTAAAATGTCCATAGTTTCTATAGCAATATACAGATTCAGTGCAATCCTTATCAAAATACCAATGACATTCTTCACAGAAATAGATAAAGCATTTCTAAAATATGTATGGAACCATGAAAGACCCAGAATAGTTAGCCAAAGCTGTCCTGAGCAAAAAGAACATAATTGGAGGAATCACATTACCTGACTGCAAATTATGCTACAAAACAGCATGTTACTGGCATAAAAACAGACACACAGGCCAATAGAACAGAATAGAGAACCCAAAAGCAAATCTATACATCTATTGTGAACTCATTTTTGACAAAGGTGTGAAGAATATACATTGAGGAAAGGACAGTCTCTTCAATAAATGGTGCTGGCAAAACTGAATATCCATATGCAGAAGAATGAAACTAGACCCATGTCTCTTGCCATATATAAAAACCAAATCAAATTGTGTTAAAGACTTAAATTTAAGATCTCAGTCTGTGAAACTGCTAAAAGAAAACATTAGGGAACCTCTCCATGACATTGGACTGGGCAAAGATTTCTTGAGTAATACTCTACAAGCACAGGCAACCATAGCAAAAGTGAACAGATGGGATCATATCAAATGAAAAAACTTATGTACAGCAAAGGAAACAATCAACAAAGTGAAGAGACAACCCACAGAATGGGAGAAGGTGTTTGCAAACTGTTGATCTTACCAGGGATTAATAACCAGAATATGTAATGAGCTTAAACAACTTCATAGGAAAATATCTAATAATCTGATTTAAAAATGGGCAAAATATCCGAATGGACAGTTTTCAAAAGAAGTCATTGACATACAGGCATATGAACAGGTGCAACATCATTGATCATCAGAAAAATGCAGATCAAAACTACAATGAGATATTAGCCCAGTTCAAAGGGCTTTTATCCGAAAGACAGTAACAAACACTGGCAAGGATGTGGAGAAAAGGGGACCCTCATACAGTGTTGGTGGGAATGTAAATTAGTACAACAACTATGGAGAATAGTTTGGAGTTCCCTCAGAAAACTAAAGATACACTTGCCATACAATCCCTCAATCACAGTGCTAGTTATATGTCCAAAAGATACCCATGTCGATTTCTGTACTGTTCATAGTAGCCAAGATTTGGAAGCAACCTAAGTGTCCATTAGCAGATAAATGGATAAAGAAAACGTGGTACATATACACAGTGGAGTACTATTCAGCCATAAAAAAGAATGAGATTCTGTCCTTTGCAACAACATGGATGGAACTGGAGATCATTATGTTAGTGTAATAAGCCAGACACAGAAAAGATAAACTTTGCATGTTGTCACTTGTTTGTAGGAGCTAAAAATGAAAGCATTTGAACTCATGGAAATAGAGAGTAGAAGGAAGGTTACTGGAGGCTGGGAAGCGTAGTGAGGGTGTGTGTTTGTGGGAAGTGAGGATGGTTAATGGGTACAAACAATTAGAATAAGAAGTAGTATTTGATAGCACAGTAGGGTGACAATTGGATTCTTTGTAACACAAAGCATAAATGCTTGAGGTGATGGATACCCCATTTACTCTAATGTGATTATTACGCATTGCATGCCTGTATCAAAATATCTCATGTCCTCATGTATATATACACCTACTATGTACCCACAAAAATTAAAAATAAAAAAATTTGTCCAGGTGTAGTAGCTCATGCCTGTAATCTCAGCACTTTGGGAGGCCGAGCTGGGCAGATCACAAGGTCAGGAGATCGAGACCATCCTGGCCAAAATGGTGAAACCCTGTCTCTACTAAAAATACAAAAATTAGCTGGGTATGGTGGTGCATGCCTGTAATCCCAGCTACTCGGAAGGCTGAGGCTGAAGAATTGCTTGAGCCCAGGAGTCAGAGGTTGCAGTGAGCTGATACCACGCCACTGCACTGCAGCCTGGCGACAGTGAGATGCCATTAAAAAAAAAAAAAAGAATATAGCTTTTCTAATAAAAAAATAGAGATGTGAAGTGGACTATAAAAAGTTGAGTCCAGGATATCTGGTGGTAGAGTTTTAATTTTCCACAGTACAGGTATGTGTTGCTTAATGTCAGGGATATATTCTGAGAAATGCATCATTAGGTAATTTCATCCTTGTATCAACATCTTAGGATGTACTTACACAAACTTAAGAGTGCATAGCCTACTGCACATGGAGGCTCTGGTCTGTTGTTCCTAGGCTACAAACCTGTCCAGCATGTTACTGTACTGAATACTTTAGGCAACTGTGATACAATGGTAAGTTTTTGTGTATCTGAACATAGAAAAAGTACAGCATAAATATGGTATTCTAATTTTTTGGGACCCCACTTGTATATGTGGTCCGTTGTTTAGGGAAATGTTATGTTACTGTATTTATTTATCAATAAGTAAGTTTCATGACCCTGCAATAATGTTAAATTCTTATCTACTGTTTTGCTTAAAATTGTAGTATTCTGACCTGTTGCAGTGATTCTTTAACTTCCTATAACAATTTGCACTTCAGGGTTCTTTAACAAGGAGAATACCGATTTAAGAGCCCAACTGGAGGAAATTCTTGTTTCTTTTTTCTTTTCTTTTCTTTTCTTTTCTTTCTTTCTTTTTTTTTTTTTGGAGACAGTCTCACTCTGTCACCCAGGGTGTAGTGTGGTGGTGCCATCATAGCTCACTGCAGCCTCGATTTCATGGGCTCAAGCAATCCTGCCTCAGCCTCCCAAATAGCTGGGGATATAAGTTTATGCCACCATGTCCAGCTAATTCATGTGCTTTTTGTAGAGATGGGTTCCCACTATGTTGCCCAGGCTGGTCTTGAACTCCTTGACCAAAGCAATCCTTCTGCCTTGGCTTCCCAAGAATTGTTTTTTATGTTTCTCCCTTCAACTCCTCTGAGGTCCAATAAGGGAAATTTCAAGATTTTGTAAAATCATTTACTTTTGGCCTCACTTTTTCTGTGAACCACAGATGTTCTCCACACAATTTCTAAAGTTCATCCCAGTTCTCTGATTTTATGATTGTGAATACTTCTAGAAATCCTTGGATGCAAATATTAGCTTGTATAGAGGCCTGTGAAGATAGAGGCCTTGCTTCTACCAGGTATCTTCTATAGATATCTTATTTATCAGATACTTCATCAGATTTATTAGAGACCTGAAATACAATGCTTTTTCTTCATTCAGACTTAATAGATTCAAATATTATGGTTAATTCTGCCATAGACCATTTATTCAAATATTTTAAATCTCATTTTTTGTGTGATTGTGTAAAACTTAAAATAATTAGTATAATTTGAATTTATTAACACAATTATGTAAGACACCTATTGTGAGTTTTTGTACCACATATTTGTAGCCTAACAATAAACATTTATTGAGTTCTTTACATTTTTCAAAGAACTTTTATCTCCATTTATTTTACTTAATCTTCAGAACTGTCTAGTAAATATATTTTGTAGATGTAAAATTGAGGCTCAAAATGGTAAAGATACTTATCCAGTGTTAGGATTAGAAAGATTTAGGTTTTATGATTTCTTCTCTATTCCCTTTTCACTTCCCAAGTGTATCTTTCTTTTGGAGTTCTTCCCTAGGAAAGTAATGTTACCAAATAAAGAGCCTGGTAGATTCTGGGGCATGGCGGTGTCTTATATAGAGGGTGTACGGTAGACAGTGGAAGGGAAGGTGATAAAGCAGGGAGCTAATGTAAGTGATTATTATCCTGTTTCATGGTCCTTATTCTCTTTATCTTTGGCTTCATTTTTATCACCACCTTTTATAGCACATTATTGTGGAAAGAGTCTTAGATAAAATTGATTCTAGGTTCTTTTCCTAAGTCTTCTCCCTACCTAACCAGAGCTACTTAGTAGCAATTTTATGTGTGTCTTTTAATTGCCCTGATTTGTACTTTCCTCATTTATGGAATGGAAATAACCTATTCTGGTTACCTGATAGAGTTGTGAAGTCAGGTAGGATAAAATGGGAAAGGACTTTGAAAAACTTGAAGTACTTTACTCATGGGGATTATTATTTTTTTTACGTGACAGCCTCTGTGGCTTGGTCTGTTGATAGGCTGCTTTGAAATAAATGCATTCATTTAAACGTATAAAACTGTATTGTATAATATATAATTTCACCATTTGGTACTGTAGCTCTCTTGCTTTCGATTAGTAAAGTTGGCCGGGCGCAGTGACTCACGCCTGTAATCCCAGCACTTTGGGAGGCCGGATCACTTGAGGTCAGGAGTTTGAGACCAGCTTGGCCTGGTGAAACCCCGTCTCTACTAAAAATACAAAAATTAGCCAGGTGCAGTGGCATGCGCCTGTGGTCCCAGCTACTTGGGAGGCTGAGGCAGGAGAATGGCTTGAACCCGGGAGGTGAAGGTTGCAGTGAGACGAGATTGCGCTACTGCACTCCAGCCTGGGTGACAGAGCAAGATTCTCTCTCAAAAATAAATAAGTTTTGGCCAGGCACGGTGGCTCACGCCTGTAATCCCAACACTTTGGGAGGCTGGATCACTTGAGGTCAGGAGTTTGAGACCACCCTGGCCAACATGGCAAAACCCCATCTCTACTGAAAATCCAAAAATTAGCCGGGCACGGTGGTGTGAGTCTGTAATCCCAGCTACTCTGGAGGAGGCTGAGGCAAGATAATTGCTTGAACCTGGGAGGCAGAGGTTGCAGTGAGCAGAGATTGCGCCACTGCAGTCCAGTCTGGGCGACAGAGTAAGACTCTGTCTCCATAAATAAATAAATAAAGTTTGTACCGTCTTTTCTGTTTAGGAGAAGCAAAGTAAATGATAGTATATGTGCTATTTAATTGTACCAGTTGCAGTGTGCTTAGTGTTTCTCACTAATGCCAAGTAGCAGGCCAAGTGAGCCAGACTGGAATTAACACTGTTGGCCACTAGCAACTATATGATAGCCTGCATTGAAGATGAGTTCTGTGCACAGTGGGGAAGGCTGACATTCAGGTCTGCGGGAGCTGTTTAAAGGGTTTAATAACAGAAAACATTTATTTGTGTTTTTGTATTAGTATTTGCACCAGGAGTATTTATTAGGATGTTAGGCACCTTGTTTCAGACATTGCAAAAGAAAAGGATACAGGAGTGCTTTTAAAAAATTTAAAAGCTGGCCGGGCTCCATGGCTCAAGCCTGTAATCCCAGCACTTTGGGAGGTGGAGACGGGCGGATCACGAGGTCAGGAAATCGAGACCATCCTGGCTAACATGGTGAAACCCCGTCTCTACTAAAAAAATACAAAAAACTAGCTGGGTATGGTGGCGGGCGCCTTTAGTCCCAGCTACTTGGGAGGCTGAGGCAGGAGAATGGCATAAACCCGGGAGGCGGAGCTTGCAGTGAGCTGAGATCCAGCCACTGCACTCCAGCCGGGGCGACAGTCGAGTGAGACTCCGTCTCAAAAAAAAAAAAAAAATGTAAAAGCTGTTACAAAACTTCTCTGGAGGAGGGTTTGCTTGGTTCTTGGGACTTTTAGAAGAATACCATGTAAAGTTAATGTGACTTGCTATAATTAGATTTAATGAATATCTAGAAAAATTTACATAAATTTAAAATGACATGTAAAATGCTGATTGACAATCCTCTTTTCCTTTTTTTGCATTTCTTTTTTCTTGAAAGTACATATATTTTTTCACTTGGCAGTAATAATATCTGTATTATATGTGTAGGTTTTATATAGGTTCATTTTAGTTTAAATGAACTTCTGTGTGTTGGTATAAAGCTAATCTTTGGGGCTACAGACATGTTTGAGAAAGGCACAATTGTAGATATATTCAATGTAATATAGTTAGCAATAAGACAGATATGTGCTTTGAGAGTACAGAAGGTGGCAGATACTTGGTTCACCCTAGGGATTCAGGTAATGATTTCTGAAAGAGAGGGTACTAAACTAAGTCTAATTAAATCTTACAAAAATGGAAGCAGGTTAAGTTTTCAGAAACAATGAACTAATTTTTTTTTTTTTATTTCAGTGTTTTGCAGGTTCTGAAGTAGTAGTACTTAAAAGGATAATATTAATACTTGTAATTTGGGATTTACAACTTTTATTATATTTTATTTTTTCTTAACCTTACTGAGACAATTTACATACAATAAAATCCATCTACTTTAAGTGTACAGAGTTGGATGCGTTTTAGTAATTGTATGTAGTTGAGTGAACACCACTACGCTCAATATATAGAACATTTCCATCATCCTACAAAGTTTTCTTGTGCCCTTTGATGCTTCAGCCTCAAATAACTGCTGATTTATTTTCTGTGATTGTAGTTGTGTTTCCCAGAATTTCATATAAATGGAATCATACAGTAGATACACTTATGTTTGACATTTTCTACTTAATAGTGTAATTTGCTTTTTTAGTGTAATGTTTTTGAGATTCATCCATGTTGTGTATGTTAATATTTAATTTTCTTTTTTATTGCTAAATAGTTTTTCTTAGTAAGAGTATGTCTTAGTCCACTTTGTGCTGCTGTAACAGAATACTTGAGACTGGATAATTTATAAAGAACAGAAATTTATTGGCTTATAGTTCTGAAGGCTGGGAAGTTCAAAATCAAGGCACCAGCATCCGGTGAGGAAGCTCTTGATGCATTATCACGTAGCAGAAAGGCAGAAGTGCAAAAAGAAAGGGGAAAAAAGGGGGCTGAACCCACCCTTTTATAATGGCATTAATCTCACCTCCATGAGGGCAGAGCCCTCATGGCCTAATCATTGCTTAGAAGTCTCAGCTTATAATACTGTTATAATGGCAGTTAAACTTCAACATGAGTTTTAGAGGAGACATTCAAACCATGGCAGAGTACAACTGCAATTTGTTTATTCATTCATCAGTTGATGGATGTTTCGTTTCATTGCTTTCAGTTTTTGGCTATTATAAATAATGCTGCTGTACACATTTTGTACACATTTGCGTATGGATCCTTCTGTGGATATATGCTTTTATTTCTCTTGGATAAGTACTTAGGAGTGTAATTGCAGGGTCCTTTGACAAATGTGTGTTAAATTTAAAAGAAACTGCCAAAAATTTCCCCAAAGTATCTATATTATTTAGCATTCCTCTCAACAGTGTATGAGCATTTTACTTGTACCAAATCCTTATCAGCACTTGGAATTGTTAGTTTTCTTTTCTTTCCTTTTGTTTTTTTTGAAACAGAATCTTGCTCTGTTGTCCAGGCCGGAGTGCAGTGGCGTGATCTCGGGTCACTGCAAGCTCCACCTCCTGGGTTCATGCTATTCTCCTGCCTCAGCCTCCCGAGTAGCTGGGACTACAGGCGCCCACCACCACACCTGGCTAATTTTTTGTATTTTTAGTAGAGATAGGGTTTCACCATGTTAGCCAGGATGGTCTTGATCTCCTGACCTTGTGATCCACCGGCCTCGGCCTCCCAAAGTGCTGGGATTACAGGTGTGAGCCACCATGCCCGGCCTGGGATTGGTAGTTTTCTTAACTTTAGTCATTCTAGTGGGTGTTCAGTGGATCTCATTTAATTTGCATTGCCCTGATGACTAGTGATGTTAAGCATCTTTTCATTGTTACAAATTATTTGGATAAGTTTTTAATGAAGTGCCAATTCAAATCTTTTGTTCATATTTAAAAATATGCTCTTCAGCCTGATGGCCTTCAAACTTGAATTGTAGCATTGGATTTTCTCTGGGTCTCCAGCTTCTGGCCTATCCTGCAGATTTTGGGCTTGCCAGCCTTCATAATCTTGTGAGCCAATTCCTTGAAAGCAAATCTGTTTCTATACATAGACACAATATATTGTTTTTCTGGAGAAGCTTACTAATACATTGGCCTTTGGTAACTGGCTTCTTGTACTTAGTATAGTGTTTTTGAGGTTCATCTGTGTTGGAATAGGTATCAGTGTTTTTCTTTGTTTTGTTTTGTTGTGTTGTTTTTTTTTGGGTGGGGGGGGGTTGTGCAGTGGCTCACACCTGTAATCCTAGCACTTTGGGAGGCCAAAGTGGGAGGATCGTTTGAAGTCAGGAGTTCCAGACTACCCCGGGCAACATAGTAAGACCCTGTGTTTACCAAAAATACAAAAATTAGCTGGGCATAGTGTGTGCACCTGTAGTCCCAGCTACTCGGGAGGCTGAGGTGGGAGGATCTTGAGCCCAGGAGGTGGAGACTGCAGTGAGCCATGATCATACCACTGCACTCCAGCCTGGGTGACAGAGTGAGACCCTGTCTCTAAAACAACAGCAACAAGAGTACAGCCTTTACCTCCCTCAGTAGTTCCCACCTTAGTACAGAGTTATCACTCCTTTCTCTGAACTTAGATGTATAATATTTTAACCTTAACATTTTACAGATGAATAAACAATCTAGCACTTATCTGATTTGTCCGAAGTTGCTCTTATGAAATTTATTTTCTGTGCAACTGAGATGGCATTTATCTGCTATTTTATGTGGTCTTTCTATGAATAAATGTCATGTTTCTTCTTCAGGTTGGAACTAAACCTCAGGGTGCTTTGAAACCCCAATTATCTCAGATGTTTCCTGGGAACAGTGATAATGATAATGAGCATCATATTGAGGTAGAGGAAGGGGGCTGGTTAGTGGGTACTGGCTTAGGGTTACTTTTTAAAGGAAACGTAAGCACATTTTGGACATGCAAAATATTAAGCTCAGAGCTTAGACACTTGGTAAAAAACAAGGGTCTTTGTGAGGAGAGCTCTGAGAAAAGGGTTATCAGACAGAAGCCGAATTTCTCAAGAAGGACCTCTAAACAGCATTAAGGGGGAAAAAAAATCCCATGTAGAACCATCTAGAAAAAGAGCAATGCCCAGTATTTGGGAAAGAGAAACGAATGATAATAGCACCAGATTTAGAGTCAGCTACCCAGTAGATTCGAATTTCAGTGTTACCACATCTAACCTGCGTTGCCTTGGGCAAATTATTTAACTTTTCTGTGCCTCAATTTTCTCATTTCTGCCTACCTAAGGACTGTCATAGGAAGATTAAATAAAATGCATGTAGGCCGAGCACG
This sequence comes from Rhinopithecus bieti, assembly GCF_001698545.2. Classification (NCBI taxonomy): domain Eukaryota; kingdom Metazoa; phylum Chordata; class Mammalia; order Primates; family Cercopithecidae; genus Rhinopithecus; species Rhinopithecus bieti. The sequence continues at coordinate 775,951 of NW_016811643.1, forward strand.
GTGGCTCACACCTGTAATTCCAGCACTTTGGGAGGCTGAGTTGGGCAGATCACCAGAGGTTGAGAGTTCCAGACAAGCCTGACCAACATGGAGAAACCCCGTCTCTACTAAAAATACAAAATTAGCTGGGCGTGGTGGCACGTGCCTGTAATCCCAGCTACTCTGGAGGCTGAGGCAGGAGAATCGCTTGAACCCGGGAGATGGAGGTTGCAGTGAGCCGAGATCGCACCATTGCACTCCAGCTTGGGCAACAAGGGCGAAACTCCGTCTCAGAAAAATAACGCCAAAAAAACACACACAAAACAACAACAACAACAAAAAAAAACAAAAAACAAAAAATGCGTAAAGCGCTTAGGTCAGTGCCTTCTTCTTAAGGCACTCTTAATTGTTGTTATTAATATGAGAAGGGTTTTCTTGAGAAGGGAGGAAGGGACGCAAAGAGGAATGGTCCTTGGTACGTTTTGGTGACAAGGAGATGGGATTCTGAAACAGAGGGTGTGTTCACAAAGAGCTGGAGTGAGAAGGGTGGTGGGGGCAGCACATTTTTCCAGTGAGGATTCGCGGGGGCGTCACAGCCACTGTAGGAAGCGGAAGGACTGAGAAGTGTCAGGCCAACAGCATGCCTTCCAGGGTGCGTCAGGGAAGGCAGCCATCGAAGATTAGCGCTTAAATGCTATGAGTTGCTTTTATGACAAACGGCACATCTTCTGGGGGAAACTTAGAGCTCGGGAAAGGCCTCATTAGTGGGGGACGGGGATGGGACAAAGGCGGGTGCCAACAGTCCCCTCGGAGTGACCGAGAGGCCAGTGAAGGAAGATGAGGTGGGAAGAAAATGGTGGTGTCACCTTTCCCGGTTTCCCTTCGCTGTCTTTCTAGCCACAGCCCCGGCTGGATCGGCCACTCACTGGAAACCGCGGGGAAACAGCCTTTTTGGTCCGGCTTGACAGCCCCAACTGGACCGAGGGTGCAGAAGAACCAGGGTGGCGAGCGCCGCTAAGCCCAACGCCTGACTACTCGGGGGTGCCCGGGCCGTATCAGTGTTTGACAGCTTTTGTGACTGGATAATACTCGGTTGTATGTGTATACCACATTTTATTTATCCGTTCACCCGTTGATGGACGTTTGGTTTTGCTTTTTTCTCCCACTTTTTGACTGTTATGAGTAATGCTGTTACGAACATTTGTGTGCAAATTTTTGTTTAGCATTTGTTTTCTCTCGAGTATATACCTCGGGTTGGAATTGTTGTGTCATATAGTAATACAGTGTTTAACTTTTTGAGGAACTGCCAAGCTGTTTTCTGTAGCAGGTACATAATTTTATGTTCTCACCAGCAATGCATGAGGGTTCTAATTTCTTCACATCCTGGCCAATGCTTATTATTTTTCTTTTTTGTTTGTTTGTTTGTTTTTGTTTTCCAGCCATCCTGGTGGGTAGGAAGTAGTATCTCGTTGTGTGTTTATTTTTGGAAGCAGGGTCTTGCTCCATTGGCGAGGCTGGAGTGCAGTGGCACAATCATAGCTTACTGCAACCTTGAACTCCTGGGCTCAGTGATTCTTCCACCTCAGCCTCCTGAGTAGCTGGGCAATAGGCATGTACCACCACCTCCGGCTAATTAATTTTTTTATTTTGTAGAGATGGTGTCTCACTATGTGGCCGAGGCTGGTTTTGAACTCCTGGTCTCAGGTGATCCTCCTGCTTTAGTCTCCCGAAGTGTTGAGATTGCAGGGATGAGCCATTGGCACCTGAACTTAAATTTTGATGAAGTCCATTTTACCTGTTTTTTCTTTGTTGTTTGTGCTTTTGGTTTCCCATCTAGGAATGCATTGTAAAATCCAAGATCATGAAGAATCGCCCCTGTGTTTTCTTTTGAGAGTTTTATAGTTTTAGCTGTTACATTTAGATCTTTGAGCCATTTTAAATTTTATATTTGAAATGAGATAGGGATCCACTTTTATTTTTTGCATGTGGAAATCTTGTTGTCTTGGCACCATTTGTTGAAGAGACTATTCTTTCTCAATTTAGTGCTCTTTGCACCCTTGTTGAAAATCAGCTGATCATAGATGTTTATTTTTTTTTCTGGACTATCAATTCTATTCCAATTAACCATACTGTAAACAAACTAGACCCAACAGTTATGTATAGAACACTCCACCAAATGAAGTAGAGTGTGTATTTTTCTCAAGTACACATAAAACATTTTCCAGGATAGATCATATGTTAGATTATAAGCAGTTATCAGTTAATTTTAAAAGATCAGAATCTTATAAAGTATCTTCTTTACCCATAGTGGAATGAAGCTAGAAATCAATTAATAGAAGGAAATGGAAAATATGCAAATATATAGAAATTAAACATACTCTTAAACAATGAGTAGGTTAAAGAAGTCACTAGGGAGGTTAGAAAATACTTGGAGACAAATGAGAACAAAAAAATATACAACACCAAAACTTATGATATGCTGTGAAACTAGTATTCAGGGAAAACTTACAGCTGTAAATGCCTGTGTTAAAAAAGAAGAAAGATCTCAAGTTAACAACCTAGCTTTATATCCTAAGAATTAGAAAAAGAGCAAGCTAAACCCAAAAGGAAAAAATGATAAAGGTTAGATCAGAGAAAAATGATATAGAATAGAAAAATGATGAAGAGAATCAATGAAACTAAAGTTGGTACTTTGAAAAGATAACAAATTGACAAACCTCAGATTAAAAGAAGAGCTGGGCACCATGGCCTATGCAAGTATGGTCCTAGCTACTTGGAGGCCGAGGCAGGAGGATCACTTAAGCCCAGGAGTTTGAGCCTAACTGGGATAACATAGCAAGACTCTGTCTCTAAAATAGATAGACAGACAGATCAAGAGAGACAGTAAATATGTACAAACAGAAAATACAGTGGGAATACTACTACCTTACAGAAACTAAAAGGATTATAAGGGAATAACATGAATAATCTTCTTAAAAAATTAGATAATTTAGGTGAACTAGATAAATCTTAGAAAAACACAAATTATTAAAACTAATTACAGGAAAAAATAGAAATTCTCAATAACAAGTGAAGAGATTGAATTAGTAATTAGGGGAAAAAAAAACTTCACAAGAGATACTAGGACTAGATGGTTCCACTGGTGAATTCTACCAAACAGTTAATGATGAATTAACCAATCCTACTAAAATTCTTCCAAAAAACAGAAGAAAAGGGAATGCTTCTAACATATTCTGTGAGGCTGTTTTACCCTTATACAAAATCAAACAGAGATACCAGAAGAAAATTACAGACTACTATTTCTTGTGAAGAGAGATGCAAAACAAAACAAAACAAAACAAAAAAACACCAAAAAACTAGGAAACTGAATCTAATAACAAATCATTAAAAGGATTATCTACCATGACCAAGTGGGATTACACGCCTGTAATCCCAGGGAGCCACCTGGGAGGCTGAGGCAGGTGCATGGCTTGAGCTCAGAAGTTCAAGACCAGCCTGGGCAACATGATGAAACCCCATCTCTACAAAAAAATACAAAATTTAGCCAGACCTGGTGGTGCATACCTGTAGTTCTAGGTATTTGGGAGGCTGAGGTGGGAGGATTGCTTGAGCCTGGGAAGTCGAGACTGCAGTGAGCTGAGATTGTGCCACTGTACTCCAGCCTGGATGACCAGAGTGAGACCCTGTCTCAAAAAAAAAAAAAAAAAAAAAAAAAAAAAAATTCTGTCAGTGAAATACATCACATTAATAAGAGGAAGGACAGAACCACATGATTATCTCAGTAGAGGCAGAAAAAGCATTTGACATAATTTAACAGTCTTTCATGATAAAAAAGACTCAGAAAACTAGGAATGGAGGGAAACTTCCTTTTTTTTCCTTTTTTTTTTTTTGAGACAAGATCTAACTCTGTCCCCGAAGCTGGAGTGTAGTGACACAGTCTAGGCTGGGGAAACATCGTTCACATGTTAAAAGGCACGTATGACAGGCCCACAGTAACATTGTACTCAGTGGTGAAAGACTGAACACTTTCCCTATAAGTTCAGGAAGAACACAAGGATACACCTTTTTTACCATTGCTATTCTCTTGTGGTTTGACATTCTATAATTCTATCTGGAAGTGGTCTTTGCTTTTTTTTCTTTTCCTTTCTTTCCCTTTCCTTTCCTTTCTCTTTCTCTTTTTCTTTTTTCTTTTCTTTCTTTTTTTTTTTTTTTGAGATGGAGTCTTGCTCTGTCACCCAGGCTGGAGTGCAGCAGTGCAATCTCGGCTCACTGCAACCTCCGCCTCCCATGTTCAGGCGATTCTCCTGTCCCAGCCTTATGAGTAGCTGGAATTACAGGCGCCCACCACCATACCTGGCTAATTTTTTTGTGTTTTTAGTAGAGGCAGGATTTCATCATGTTGGCCAGGCTAGTCTCAAACTCCTGACCTCCAGTGATCCACCTGCCTCGGCCTCCCTAAGAGCTGGGATTACAGGCGTGAGCCACTATGCCCTGCCTGCTTTCTTTTTTAAATACAAGAAATTTAAAAATTCATTTTAAATATTTGGTTACATATTATCTCTTTCACGGCAGCATGTTGCTCATGAGTGTCCTTTCACTACCATGTTTTTCCTGTTCTGTTTTTTTCCTCTCTTAAAAATTTTACATTTGTTTAGATATCTCGTTCCTGCTTCCTTTATGGTGGTTTATTTTTGAATGAGAAGTTTTCTTTTTTTTTTCTATAACACTTTAGGATATTAGATATTGGTAGCTCAGGATTGTGTCTTTCAAATTTACAGCAATTTTCTTTGTGAGCAGGTTTAGTGCATAATTAAATTTTTTATTTTTAATTTATCCTCAGCCAGTCAGTAAAGATTGCTGCTGCAGGCTGTTCATAGTGTAGGCTCTCTCACTATCTTTTTGCCACACCAGCAGCTCAGTTTCTGCCAGCGTGGCTTGTTTGTGTAATTCCTTATTTAGTTCTGTCTCCTCTACTTCTTCAAACTATGAACAGGAAAGCTTCCTCTGCCAGCCCATGTTCCCTGCTTTTGTTGTTGCAAATGCAGAATTTAAGTTTAATACCTCAGAAAATATGCTTGTAGGAAGGTATTCCCACTTTGAGTTTTGGAGCCTTGTGCCTTACCTTTCCACTCTTATTCCAGGTTGTCTCTCCTTTTGGCATATCATTCCCTTATATGTCCATACATATGTTTCCTAGTTTTATTGGAGATCATATTTCCAGTTATGTTTCTTACTCTCTTTGTTTCTTTTGGGTGATTTCTGACTGGAGGAGAGGGGAGATTCTGACTTTCCTTTGTTATTTAAGACGAGAAGGACTTAAAATGTATTTTTTGTTAGTGTTTTGCACATTGATTTACTGAAAATGTTAAAACTGAATTAGATTTCATATTTATAAGCTGTGGAATGTGATATTGTCACTTATTCAGCAATTTTTTTCTTTTTTTTTTTTTTTTTGAGATGGAGTCTCGCTCTGTCGCCCAGGCTGGAGTGCAGTGGCCGGACCTCAGCTCACTGCAAGCTCCGCCTCCCGGGTTCATGCCATTCTCCTGCCTCAGCCTCCCGAGTAGCTGGGACTACAGGCGCCCGCCACCTCGCCCGGCTAGTTTTTTTTTTTGTATTTTTTAGTAGAGACGGGGTTTCACCGTGTTAGCCAGGATGGTCTCGATCTCCTGACCTCGTGATCCGCCCGTCTCGGCCTCCCAAAGTGCTGGGATTACAGGCTTGAGTCACCGCTCCCGGCCTTAGCAAATATTTTTAATAGCATTTGCTGTGTGCCAAGTTTATCCCAAGTCCTTTATAAATATGTACTTAATTAATCCTCATAATAATCCTAGAGGTAGGTTTTCTTTTTATTACCATTTTATTGATAGGAAAGTGAAGCACAGTCAGGAAAGTTAACTTGCTCAAGATCACCTACTTAATGTGAAATCAGAAGACTTCTGGTTTTCATTCTGTAACTATAGCATTTGTGGGCCTTGGCGTCATCTGTTTATACTGTATTCAAATGAATACTTTGAGAGCAGGGTCTGTGTTTCATTCATCCTTATATTCTCAGTGCATATTCAGTAGAATACGTGAAATCCAGAAGATATTCAATTGATGTTAGAGGAGTAATATTTTTTATTAGGAGCCAAATAATTTGCTTTCTGCCAGACTTACATGGCTTCAGTTGTTTGTTCTGCTTGTCTTGTTAAAAAAATTTTTTTGTTTGTATTCTCAGGTCATCATTTTAGTGCTATTGCAATATTTACTGTAATAATACCTTTACAAACAGCTACTGTATTCCAGAGCAAAATTAAGAGATTTCTTTATGAAACAATTATCAATTTGCTGATAATAAAAGCACTAGTTCCCTTACACAAGTTTGCTGCCCATGCTAAAAATATTTTTATATACTAATATTAGGTATATTTAAGCAGTGTCATTTATAAAAGTATTGTAGCAAAAATGAAGTGGTCATCTTGTTTATTTGTTTTTGTTACTGAGCTTTACTCCATTTAAGAATAAATACGTTACTGTTTATCCATGATCCCATTGATGGACAACTGGACTGTTTTTGGCTATTTATAACTAAAGATGGTATAAATATTTTTGTACAAGTGTTCTTGTGGAAATGTTTTCATTTCCCTTGGTATATAACTAGTATTGGAATTGTTATATCAAAATAATTGTGAGTTTAATGTAAGACCAGACTTTTCCCCAAGTGGTTGTACCATTTTACATTCCCACTAACAACATGTTAGAGTTTCATTGTCCTTTATCCTCATTGCTATAGTTCAGTCTAATTTTTACCATTCTGGTAGATTTGTTTATTCTTTCTTTTTTTTTTTTTTTTTTTGGTGCGGGGAGACAGAGTCTCGCTCTGTAGCCCAGGCTGGAGTACATTGGTGCAGTCTTGGTTCATTGCAACCTCTGCCTCTGGGGTTCAAGTGATTCTCTTGCCTCGGCCTCCCGGGTAGCTGAGATTACAAATGTGCGCCATCACACCCGGCTAATTTTTGTATTTTTAGTAGAGACAGGGTTTTGCCATTTTGGTCAGACTGGGCTTGAACTCCTGATCTCAAGTTGTCCGCCTGACTCAGCCTCCCAAAGTGTTGGGATTACAGGCACGAGCCACCGCACCCAGTCCTGTCTTTATTCTTAACATTCATCAGCCAGATGTGGTGGCTCACACCTCTAATCCTAGCACTTTGGGAAGCTGAGGCGGAAGAATCACTGGAAGCCAGAAGTTTGAGATCAGCCTCAGCAACATAGCAGGACCCCATCTCTACAAAAAAATTTTAAAAAATTAGCCGGGTGTGGTGATGTGCACCTGTAGTCCCAGCTATTTGGGAGGCTAAGGAGGGAGGATGACTTCATCTCATGTGTTAGAGTCTGCCGTGAGCTATGATCGCACCACTACACTCCAGCCTTAGTGATGGAGCAAGACCCTACCTCTAAAAAAGAAGATGCTGGAGGATCTCAGAGGAGGTATATCTGGATCACAAGTGGAATTCAGGAGGGCTTCTCAGATGAGATCATATTTTCAGCTAGGTTTTTTTGTTTTTGTTTTTGTTTGTTTTTTTGAGACTGAGTCTGTCGCCCAGGCTGGAGTGCAGTGACACAATTTCATCTCTCTGCAACCTCCGCTTCCCAGGTTCAAACCATTCTCCTGCCTCAGCCTCCTGAGTAGCTGGGATTATAGGTGCACACCACCACGCCCGGCTAATTTTTTGTATTTTTAGTAGAGATAGGGTTTCACCATGCTCGCCAGGCTGGTCACAAACTCCTGACCTCAAGTCATCCACCTGCCTTGGCCTCCCTAAGTGCTGGGATTACAGGTGTGAGCCCCCATGCCCAGCCTCAGCTAGGTTTTAAAGAATGAGGAAGAGTTAGGCCAAGTAACGGGAGGAAATTCCAAGTGGAAAAGACCACATTTGCTAGAACATGAAATCATGAGCCTACTGGTCCTTTTAAGAAATTTAGCTGGGGCATAACGTGTGAATGTGGTTTGACATTCTATAATTCTGCCTGGAAGTGGTATTTGCTTTCTTTTCTTTTCTTTCTTTCTTTTTTTTTTTGAGATGGAGTCTTGCCATGTGGCCCAGGCTGGAGTGCAGTGGCACGATCTTGACTCACTGCAGCCTCCACCTCCTGGGTTCAAGTGATTCTCCTGCCTCAGCCTCCCATGTAGCTGGGATTACAGGCCACTGCCACTACATGTGGCTAATTTTTTTTTTATTTTTAGTAGAGATGGGGTTTCACCATGTTGGCCAGGCTGGTCTCAAACTCCTGACCTCAAGTGATCTGCCCGCCTTGGCCTCCCAAAGTGCTGAGATTACAGGCGTGAGCCAGCGCGCCTGGCCTAAAAATGTATCTTTACATACAGATTTATACATGAATGTGGATAGCAGCATTTTTATCCATAATACTCAAGATGTGGAAACCAAAATGTCTATCAATGAATGAATAAACAAATTGTGGTATACCCATAAAATGGAACATTATCCAACCATAAAAAGAAATGAAGTATTGATATATACTACAACTTGTATAAACCTTACAAATGTATGCTAAGTGAATGAAGTCAGACACAAAAGGTCACATATAATTTCTTTCATATGAAATATCCAAAATAGGCAAATTTGTAGAGACAAGAAATTAGATTAGTAGTTGACAAGGGAGGAGAAGAAAGGGGAATGAAGCGTGATTATTTAATGGGTCTGGAGTGTTCTGGGGTGATGAAAAAGTTTGAAATTAGGGAGAGATGGTAGTGGTTGTACAACATTTGTGAATGCACTAAATGTCACTGAGTTGTTTACTTTAAAACAGTTGATTGTATATTATGTGAATTTCATCTCAGTAAAAATATGCATTATACATATGCATATAGTTTACATTCAAATAGTACAAACAGGAATGTAGTAGAAGGTCTTTCTTCTACTGCTGCTGCCAGTTTCTTCATGTGGAGCACTTGTTAGGCTAGTCTCATGTGTAATATTTTAGGGAGTTCTGTCACAGTGATTTCTAAGGGAACCAGAATAGGCATTTTTGCACAGGATGGATTTTCACATGAGGAAATGCTATAATTGAGAAGTATTATAATTACCATAAATATATATGTGTAAACATTTTTATTTGAAAAGATGGTATACATTATTCTGTACATTTTTTGTTTACTTAACATTAGATCTTCCTATCAAGTTATCACAACACAATTTACTGATAATTCATCTTTTTTTCCCTCAGAATTTTGTTACTGAATTTCTAGATACATTTAGATATATTCCTGATTCCTAAGTTATGTTTTATTATCTCTGTCTACTTATGTTCCATTACCAAGCTATTTTAATTACTGTCACTTTAAAATTTTTAACATCTGGTAAGGGTAGGCTTTTTTTTTTTTTTAATGTTACTCTTTCTCAGAATTTTGTGGCTCTTTTACATGCTCATTTTCTGTATGAAAATGCTTATCTAGTTAAAGAAAATACTGTACTTTTGGATTAATGGCAAAGTTTTTCTCAATCTCCTAGGCCTTGGCAATCACTATTTACTTTTTGTCTCTCTGGACTTGCTCATTCTAGACACTTTGTATAAATGAAATTCTAAAATATATGGCCTTTTGCATCCATTTTCTTTCACTTATGTTATTGAGGTTCATCCATACTGTAGCATGTGTCAGCGCTTCATTCCTTCTTATGGCTGAATAACATTCCATTATATAAATATATCACATCTTGTTTATACATTCATCAGTTGATGGACATGAGGGTTGTTTCCACTGTTTGGATATTATGAATAATGCTGCTGTGAACATTCATTTACCAGTTTTTGTGTGGACATGTGTTTTAAGTTTTCCTGGATATACACCTAGGAATAGAATTGTTGAATCATATGCTAATAATGTGTTTAACCAGTTTGGGAATTCCCAGACTGTTTTCCACAGAACCTGCACCATTTACATTTCCACTAGCACTGTATGAGAGTTCTGATTTCTTCACATACTTTGTCAATACTTGTTATTGTTTGTTTTGTTATAGTACTCATTAATATTTTTTTTAAAGTTTTATGAGACATTGATTCAGAATTGTAGCAAATGCCTTTCCATCTTATATGGAGATTATCAGGTTTCTTTTGCTGTGCTCTCTTGATATATAACGATACATTATAATGAATAGATTTCCAAATATTTGTTATGTGAATTTTGAGTAGTTGGTATCCCAGATTTGTTTTTTTGCTTTAAAACAGGAAATTAGTTGGTAGACAAGTAACTTTTACTAAAACTAAAATGTCACTGAGAATATTTAAATTAGTTGATATGCACATCAAGGATACAAAAGCTATTCCTTTTCTTGTGGACTTATTTTAAATGTCCTTATTTTAAAATGAGTTATGTATAAACTTAAAAGGGTAATAAATACATAATTTACATATTTCCTTTTATCTTTTGTGAAATATAAAAAATCCAACCATCTACAATATATAGGTAGGTTTTTTAGATTTTAAAAAAATGTTTAAGTGGTGAAAATGTGAGCTAGTTCATTTTAATTAGTGTCTTTTGCTCGGGTATTTGTAGTGGGTAGCGAGATAACATTTGGTAGTGCTGGTCATAATTTCTTAGTCCAATTTTTTTTCATTTATTTATTATAATACTTGAAGTTCTAGGGTACATGTGTACAATGTGCAGGTTTATTACATATGCATGCATGTGCCATGTTGGTGTGCTGCACCCATTAACTCGTCATTTACATTAGATATATCTCCTAATGCTATCCCTCCCCTCTCCCCCCGTCCCTGACAGGCCCCAGTGTGTGATGTTCCCCTTCCTGTGTCCAAGTATTCTCATTGTTCAATTCCCACCTATGAGTGAGAACATGCGGTGTTTGGTTTTCTGTCCTTGGGATAGTTTGCTGAGAATGATGGTTTCCAGCTTCATTCATGTCTCTACAAAGGACATAAACTCATCCTTTTTTACGGCTGTGTAGTATTCTATGGTGTTTATGTGCCACATTTTCTTAATCTAGTCTATCCTTAATGGGCATTTGGGTTGGTTCCAAGTCTTTGCTATTGTGAATAGTGCTGCAGTAAACATATGTGTGCATGTGTCTTTATAGCAGCATGATTTATAATCTTTTGGGTGTATACCCAGTAATGGGATTGCTGGGTCAAATGGTATTTCTAGTTCTAGATCCTTGAGGAATTGCCACACTGTCTTCCACAATGGTTGAACTAGTTTATAGTCCCACCGACAGTGTAAAAGTGTTACTATTTCTCCACATCCTCTCCAGCACCTGTTGTTTCCTGTTTTTAGTCCAATTATAGAAAAACAACGTGAGTGTAAAAAAAGTATGTGTACATGTTTATGAATTTGCATTTTTTTTGAATAAAGCACTTTATTTTTTCAAGCATTATGTGTTTACTAAAACACCAGAAATTATGGAAAGCAAAAGAAGTAAAGAAAGCCTGTAATACAATGACCCAGAGAACACTTTCATTACTATTTTAGTATACACACACACACACACACACAAATGTATATATACAATCATACGTTGCTTAATGATGGGGATACATTCTAAGAAGTGCATTGTTAGGCAATTTTGTCATTGTGTGAACATCATGGAGTACACTTACACAAACCATAGCCTACTACACATCTAAGCTATATGGTATAGCCTATTGCTCCTGGGCTACAAATCTGAACAGCATGTTACTGTACTGAATACTATAGGCAGCTGTAACACAATGGTATTTGTATATCGAAACATGTCTAACTATAAGAAAGATACAACAAAAATATGGTATGAAAGATTAAAAAATGGGCTGGGCAGTGTGGCTCATGCCTGTAATCCTAGCACTTTGGGAGGACAAGGCAGGAGGATTGCTTGAGGCCAGGAATTCAGGACCAGCCTAGGGAACATAGCAAGGAATGGAACAATAACAACAATTTAGCCACACGTGGTGGCATGTGCCTGTAGTCCTAGCTACTTAGGAGGCTGAGATGAGAGGATCACTTGGGCACCGGAGTTCAAAGTTAGAGTAAGCTATGATTGCGCCACTGCACTCCAGCCTGGGAGACAGACGGAAAAAGATGAAAAATGGATTACTGTGTAGGTCACTTGCCATGAATGGAGCTTATGAGACTGGAAGTTGCTCTGGGTGAGTCAGTGAGTGGCATGTGAATGTAAAGGCCTAGGAAACTAATGTACACTGCTGTAGACTATTTATTTGTTACACTGTACACTTTAGGCTGCACTGAATTTATTTTAAAAACTTTTTTTTTTTTTGAGACAAAGCCTCACTCTGTTGCCCAGGCTAGAGTACAGGGGCGCGATCTTGGCCCACTGAAACCTCTGCAGTGGATTCAAGCAGTTCTCCTGCCTCAGTCTTCCGAGTAGCTGGGACTACAGGCGTGTGCCACCATGCCTGGCTAAATTTTGTATTTTTAGTAGAGACGGGGTTTCACCATGTTGGCCAGGCTGGTCTCGAACTCCTGACCTCAAGTGATCCACCTGCCTTGGCCTCCTAAAGTGCTGGGATTACAGGGTGAGCCACCATGCCCAGCCCAAAAACTTTTCTTTCTTCAGTAATAAATAAATTAACCTTAGCTTACTGTAACTTTTTTACTTTATAAACTTGTAAATTAAAAAAAAGCTTTTTTGACTTTTGAAATAACACTTAGCTTAAAACACACATTGTACAACTATATAAAAATATTTCTTTATATCTTTATATGCTTTTGACTATTTTACAAATTTTATTTTTTTGTACTTTAAAATTTTTTTGTCAAAAACAAAGACACATATATGTTAACCTAGGTCTACATAGAATCATCAGTATTATTGTCTTCTGCCTTCACATCTTGTCCCATGGGAGGTCTTCAGGGGCAGTACCATGCATGGAGCTATCATCTCCTATGATATAATGCCTTTTACTGCCTGAGGCTGTTTTACAGTTAACTGTAGGACCTATATAATTGGAATCGTACAATATTTGTGTTGTTTTGATTTACTTACTTCACTTTGCATAATATTCTTAAGGTTCATCCATATTGTAGCATATATCAGATTTGTCTTCCTTTTTAAAGCTGAATAGTATTTCATTGTATATAACACATTGTATGTATCCATTCATTTCTTGGACACTTGGGTTACTTCCCTGTTTTCATTTAGGTTATCTAATTTGCTGGTGTACAGTTGCTTATAATACTCTTACAATCTTTTTACTTCTATAGAACAGTAGTAATGTTTACCACTTTCATTTCTGATTTTGGTAATTAGTGTTTTCCCTTTTTTTCTGTAAGTCCATCTAGGTAAAGTTTGTCAATTTTGTTGGTCTTTCTGAAGAACCAACTTTTGGTTTCATTGCTTTTCTGTATTTTTCTACTGTCTTCGTTTATCTCTTTTCTAATCTTTATTATTAATATTTCCTTCTTTCTGCTCACATGGGATTTAATTTGTTCTTTTTCTAGTTCCTTAAGCTGTAAAGTTAGGTTGTTGATTTGAGATTGATCTTTTGTGTTTTTTTGTTTGTTTGTTTTGAGATGGAGTCTTGCTCTCTTGCCCAGGCTGGAGTGTAGTGGTGCTGTCTTGGCTCACTGAAACCCCTGCCTCGCGGGCTCAAGCAGTTCTTCTGCCTTAGCCTCCTGAGTAGCTGGGGCTATAGGCATGCGCCACTTGCCCGGCTAATTTTTGTATTTTGAGTAGAGACGGAGTTTTGCCGTGTTGGCGAAGCCTGTCTCCAACTCCTGGCCTCAAGTGATCCACCCACCTCTGTCTCTCAAAGTGCTGGGATTACAGGCGTGAGCCACTGTGCCCAGCCTCATCTTGTAAAATAATGTAGGTATTTGAAGCTATGAATTTCCCCCATAGCACTGCTTTCTTTTCATATTTACATTTTGCACACACATAGTTTTCTTTATTTACCATTTTGACCTTTAATTCTTTGAACATCTTTAAAACCATTGTTTTAGTATCTTTGTTCAGTAGATCTGCCATCAATTGTTTTCAGGGACAATTTGTATTGGCTTATTTTCTCTTTGAATGGGCCATACTTCTCTCCTTCTTAGCATGCCTTGTGATTTTGTTGAAAACTGGAGATTTGAATGTAATAATGTGGTGACTCTGCTCTCATTTTTTTTTTTCCAAACATCAACTTGAACCAGAATACCAAAATTGTGGTAATTCTGCAAATCAGATTCCCCTCCTTGCCCAGGGATTTTTTTTTTTTTTTGATAGTTAAAAGTTTTAAATGTTGTAGGTAGTCTGTACTGAGCTGTACCTGAGGTGTTAAAATCAGGTCTTCTGAAATCTTTTGTGAACCTGCACCTTCCTGTGGGCTTCTGTGGTGACTTTCCAATTTCTCCCTTAAATGTGGTTGCTTTAGAATGTCTTCAAGATCTGGCTCTCAAAAGGGGAAAAAGAGAAAAATTAAGGGAGAAGGAAAAAGCATCAGTTCTTTAAATCCTCTGAAAGTCACTTCAGTGAGAAGGAGAGGAACTTGCATCAATGCTGAGGGAAATGCAACAACAGTGGTCACTCCCTCTCTTTCTGTACCTCCATGATCAGAAGTGGTAATCTGAGGTCAGAGCACAGAGCCCCAATATTTTAAGGTCAGGGTCTTTTTTGCCCACCCTCCCTGTGGTAGCTATTTGCAAGCTGCTCCAGGAACATATGCATGATTGCCTGCTATGGTTTTAGGGGTGGGAGGTGGTAGCTGCCACTGTGCTAAGGGCTGAAATTGGCCAAAATTAATCATAATTTATCATCCAAGGCTTCCCCTGGATGTTGCAAGCCTTCATGACTCCTAGTTCCAAAATGGTTACATGATTCATTCTGCCAGTGCAATTGTTACCTAGCCTGGGAGTCAGATTCCTGGTGTTTACTAAGCTACCATCTTCCCAGAATCCTCTCTCATTTTTTAACCTAGAATCCACTGGAGACTTTTTTTTTTAAATAAACATTTAAAAAGATAATATAGTTTTCGTTTTATTGTATTGGCCATTTGAAGCACCCTTGAATAAGCATGAATCTTTATGTTTAAAATGAGACTTCTTCCTTTTGTTATTTTGAAATTAACAAATTAGTTATTTACTCAAAACAAATATACAATCTTAAACAGTTATATTTTATATAAGAAATCAAGTCTTTTGGTGAATTTAAATGATTTTAAGGTGGGAATTTTGGTTTCTTGCCTTTTTCTTTATTTCAGTGCTTTCCTTTTTTTTTTTTTTCTACTTCTTACTCTTATGTCTTTGCGCTGGTGCAGTGATATTAAGAGCACCGATTCCTGGCACATATTGGTAAAGTCTTTAAACTCAGCATATTCAAGGTAAATTGTCAGTAGTACCACATTTTGTTGACTCTACAATGCCTATGTTTGTAAGGTACACTGTTATTTTGTATACCATTAAGATAGAGGAAAATACTGCCAATCGTCATTAAAAGATGCATTCCAGTATCATAAATGTTAATATAGGTAAAGGATGTACTGGCTAAGTACATTGACTCATGCCAGTAATCTCAGTGCTTTGGGAGGCCAAAGGAGGAGTATTGCTTTGAGGCCAGGAGTTCAAGACCAGTCTGGGAAACATAACAAGACTCCATCTCTACAAGAAGTATTTAAAAATTAGCCAGATGTGGTGGTGTGCACGTGTA
Organism: Rhinopithecus bieti; assembly: GCF_001698545.2. NCBI lineage: Eukaryota > Metazoa > Chordata > Mammalia > Primates > Cercopithecidae > Rhinopithecus > Rhinopithecus bieti. The sequence continues at coordinate 791,565 of NW_016811643.1, forward strand.
GTCCCAGCCACTTCAGAGGCAGAGGTGGGAAGATCTCTTGAGCCCAGGAATTAAAGGCTGCAGTGAGCTAGGACCTCATTCACCGCTGCACTCCAGCCTAGGCAACAGAACAAGACCCTGTCTCTAAAAAAACAAACAAACAAAAAAACAAAAACAAAAAAGAGGGTGTACTTTAGAATCTTGGAAATATAATACATGTATGGAAAGTATGCTCTCATCATACCACCATTTTGAGCATTTTTCATATTCAGAAGCCAATCAAAATTTGATTTTCACCTTGTTTTCTTTTTTTTTTTCACCTTGTTTTCATTAGTTCCCTCTTACATTGGTTAAGTCCAGTAAACATCTTTAGTGCCTAATATATAGTAGCTATTCTTGTAACAGTAGCTAACATTTATATAGATTTTACCATGTGGTAGGCACTATTTTGAGTGCCTTATGTATTTTAAGTAGCTAAATTTTATAGTATCCTTATGAGGTGAGTAATGTTATTATCCCCATTTTAGCAAGGAGGAAACTGAGGAAGAGAGAAGTGAAGTGACTTGGCCAAGGTCATACAGCTAGTAGATGGTAGAGCTGGGGTTTGCATGTAGATCCTCTGACTGTAGAGACCATGCTGTTAGCAGTATTCCTAAGGACATAAAAATGAATAAAATATTGACCTTTCCCTCACATATCTTACCAGGCAGTATTTGAAGGTGTGTTGATAGATTTACACGAAATTATTAAGTTATCCTTCTGATAATTAATTTTTCTTTGTATTTTTAGGACATTCAGTCAGAAGAAGGCTGCTATTGAAAGAGAGTATGCACAGGTAAGCTTGGAATTGGAGGTCCCATTCTAGGTATACTTATTTTCCGTGGCTTAAGGACAGAAATGGTTGTTGGAGACAAGCCATAGTATCCCTATGCCTTCCTTTTCTTGTTATTTCTTTCTTTCTTTTTTTTTTTTTTTTTCTGAGATGTAGTCTCGCTCTGTCGCCAGGCTAGAGTGCAGTGGCGCGATCTTGGCTCACTGCAACCTCCGCCTCGCAGGTTCAAGCAGTTCTCCTGACTCGGCCTCCTGAGTAGCTGGGACTACAGGCATGTGCCACCACGCCCAGCTAATTTTTGTATTTTTAGTAGAGATGGGGTTTCACCATGTTGGCCAGAACAATCTCAATCTCCTGGCCTCATGATCCGCCTGTCTTGGCCTCCCAAAGTGTTGGGATTATAGGCATGAGCCACTGTGCCCAGCCCTTTTCTTGTTATTTCTCTCTCACTTTGATCCCCCACTTTGCTCTATTTGAATCATTATAAAGAAGGTTGTAAACCTGGAGGAGACATTGTTTATAATATTTGTAAAGTATTTGCAAGTATGAATAATGATACTTTTTACAAGTATGTTGATTTATTCTTCTTTATATGCCCCATTCTCTGCAGTTTATGGAAGGTTAATTTTTCATCAGGCATTTGGTTCTCATTATGACTGTGTTGATAAAGAGTGATAATGCTTTCAGTGGATGACATGGAGCTTTTCCTAGGGAAATTGAAGCATTTCCTTCTTTAATTTTACTTAGACCTTTAGTACAGTCCAGATTACTAAATGTGACAAGAAAAAATTATGTTGATATATCATTTTGTGGTTGTGTAAGAATTAATAACTATTCTTTCGTGTACAAAGATAATTTAATACAATTTGGAAATTTTGACCCTTTAAACAATTACTTTATATGTGGGGTAGTATTCTAAAATTGTTACTTACTTCCGCAAATTGTAAAAGTTGTCTTTGTAGCAAAAATTTTAAAATATGGGAGATTGTTAGAAGGAAAAATTAACAGAGTAAATTTTCTATATGGTAACCACTGTTGCTGCTACTATTGTTATTATAAATAATGAGAGATTGGGACATGACTCTTTTAGGCTTTGTCAGATTTTTTAATGGAATTCTAATTTCATTATAGTTAATTTGGTAGCTGTCTGCCTTTATTTTTGATTTGATAATCTTAGAAGAAAATCACCTATTCCTTGAAAGCTAGACAGAACTAATTAGTTCATTGGTTCAATCAGTAGTTGTTGAGTGCTTATTATGTATCAAGTGCTTTACATAATGAATAGCATCAGTTTTAATATTTCTGTTGAATGCTTTTCTTTCTTTCTTTTTTTTTTTTTGAGATGGAGTCTCACTCTTTCGTTCAGGCTAGAGTGCAGTGGCGGGATCTTGGCTCACTGCAACTTCTGCCTCCCGGGTTCAAGTGATTCTCCTGCCTCAGCCTCCTGAGTAGCTGAGATCTTACAGGCACACACCACCATGCCCAACTAATTTTTTTGTATTTTAGTAGAGACAGGGTTTCACCATGTTGGCCAGGATGGTCTCAATCTCCTGACCGTGTGATCCACCCACCTCNTTTTTTGTATTTTTAGTAGAGACAGGGTTTCACCATGTTGGCCAGGATGGTCTCAATCTCTTGACCGTGTGATCTGCCTGCCTCGGACTCCCAAAGTGCTGGGATTACAGGCGTGAGCCACCACACCCAGCCAATTTTTGTATTTTTAATAGAGATGGGGTTTTGCCATGTTGGCCAGGCTGGTCTCGAACTCCTGACCTCAGGTGATCCACCCACCTCGGCCTCCCAGAGTGCTGAGATTACAGGCGTGAGTCACTGCACTCGGTATTGAATGCTTTTTCTATGCCTGAATAACAAATACTAGTAATGATAACTGACATTTATTGAATCCTTTGTACCATGCTGTGAGTATTTTATGTATGTTATCTGGTTTGATCCTCTCAAACCTGTGAAATAGCAACAGTTTTGATGCCCTTTACAAATACACTCTCATACATGTAAACATACACTACATATATATTTATAAATTTGAGGTGAAAGTCTATGATACGCTATTTTAGCCAAGTGTGGTGGCACATGGTTGTAATCCCAGCTACTAGGGAGGCTGAGGCAGGAGAATTGCTCGAGCCCTGGAGCTGGAGATTGCAGTGAGCTGAGATAGTGCCATTGCACTCCAGCCTGGGCGATGGGAGTGAAACCCTGTCTAAAAAATAAATAAATAAAAAGAAAGAAAAAAAGTCTATGATGTACTTTAAAAATTTTAATAGAAAATCAAAATTTTATATGATATAGCCTTCTGTAACAAGATTTAAAGTTTTTTTGTTTGTTTGTTTGTTTTTTTGTTTTTTTTTTGAGATGGAATCTTCTTGCTCTGTCACCCAGGAAGAACCGGAGTGCAATGGTGCAGTCTTGGCTCACTGCAACTTCCGCCTCCTGGGTTCAAGTGATTCTCCTGCCTCAGCCTCTTGAGTAGCTGGGATTACAGGCGCCTGCATCACACCCGGCTAATTTTTGTCTTTTTAGTAGAGACGGAGTTTCACCATGTTGTCCAGGCTGGTTTTGCACTCCTGACCTCAGGTGATCCGCCCACCTCAGCCTCCGAAAGTGCTGGGATTACCATGCCCAGCCTCTATATCTTTAAATAATATGCTTATAACTGACTCTTTATCAATTCTAAACATTATCACTTGATTACCTTTAATAAATGAGAAACTTACTATGCCACTCCTCTCCAGCCTACTCTTTTCAACATAATTGTGGCACTATTTTAGTACCTTTGTTACTTTTGTAACTCTAAATGATATATTTAAACTTGCTCTTTTTTTTTTGGTCAAATACATATATACACATAGATATTTATGCTATGTATCTGTGTGTAAATATGTATGTATGCAGGTACAGTGGAATTACATTTTACAGAGTGGTCAAAATCAAATTTACCCTTGAAAATTTTCCTTTCTTTTTTTTTTTTTTTTTTTTTTGAGACAGGGTCTTGCTCTGTCACCCAGACTGGAAAGCAATGGTACAATCATAGCTTAGTGTAATCTTGAACTCCTAGGATCGTGTGATCCTCCTGCCTCAGCCTCCTGAGTGGCTGGGACTACAGATGCGTGCCACCATGCCCATCTAGTATTTTTATTTTGTAGGGAAAGGGTCTTACTTTGTTGCCCAGGCTGGTCTCGAACTCCTGGGTTCAAGTAATTCTCCAGTCTCTGCCTCTCAGAGCACTGGGGATTAGAGGCATGAGCTACCGCACCTGGCTGAAAAATTTATTTAAATGTCTCTCACATAGAGTATAGCTGGTTTTGTTTATACAATCCTATATAATAATGTATGTAAACTATGTAAGGTATCTAATAATGCATTAAAAAATTTTTATAAAGTAATCATATACAGAAATTAAAATGCTCCAGTGTGTCTCTGCTTGGGACAATCAAGCCCATTTATAGAGAGCCAGTTTACTGCCTGTTTTTGTTACTTATCACATTTGCCCTTTAGATGATCCTTCTCAGTTCTTACTCTTTAATGTTTTCCCAATTAATTTTCAACTTATTTCCTGAGTATATAGACAAAGATATTTCTATCCTCTTTCTTTGGTTGTGTAAACATTGTTTTTACTTTTGGTCAATAGTAGAGAAACCTCTGAAATAATTAACATATTCTTTCTGTAGATTTTGCCAGTATGCATGGATTATTTCAGGCTTATTTGCATTTCCTGTATGAGGGCAGGATGTGGTCAGAGAGGACAGTTGCATTAGTTAAATTATTTACTTCTAGACCAGGCGCAGTGGCTCACACCTGTAATCCCAGCACTTTGGGAGGCTGAGGTGGGCAGATCACGAGGTCAGGAGTTCGAGACCAGTCTGGCCAACATGGTGAAACTCTGCCTCTACTAAAAATACAAAAAAAAATTAGCTGGACGTGGTGATGGGTGCCTATAGTCCCAGCTACTCGGGAGGCTGAGGCAGGAGAATCATTTGAAACGGAAGGCGGAGGTTTCAGTGAGCCGAAATGGCACCACCGCACTCCAGCCTGGGCAACAGAGCAAGACTGTCTCAAAAAAAAAAGAAAAAAAAATTATTTATTTCTCTTACCTCTTTTGGCTTAGTATAGAGTTAAAATTTTGGGGATAAATTTTAAAAAGTTGAAATATAGCCTATTTGTAGTAAGATGGAGAAGTCCTTAGTACACTGTTTGATAAATTTTTGTGAACACACTCATGTAACTGTTATCCAGATTAAGATATAGAACATTACCAGCAGGCCAGGTGCAGTAGCTTATGCCTGTAATCCCAACACTTGGTGAGGCCAGAGCAGATTGATCACTTTAGACCAGGAGTTTCAGACCAGCCTGGACAACATAGTGAGATCCCATCTCTATAAAAAATAAAAAAAAATTAGCCAGGCGAGGTGGTGCATGCCTGTAGTCCTAACTACTTGGAGACTGAAGCAGAAGTATCACTTGAGTCCAGGATTTCAAGGCAGCAGTGAGCTGTGATCGCACCACTGCACTCCAGACTCAGTGACAGAGTGAGACCTTGTCTCTAAAAAAGAACAATCCCCTATCCCCCAAGAACATTATCAGGGCCCCAGAAGCAGTTAATATTCATACCTTTCAATGGCAACTGGTACTTTTTTTTTTTTTTTTTTTTAAAGAATAGTTGTTATTTTTTGGATTTCTAATTTTTGAACTTAAGTGGCATCATAGAATATGTACCCTTCTGTGTCTGATTTCTGATTTCTTTCATTCAGTATTTAGCTTTTAAGCTTCATGCATGTTGTTGCATGTAGTAGTAATTCATTCTTCTTTACTTTATTGTGTCCACTGAATGAATATATCACAATTTATACTGATGAAGAAAATTCCTATTGTTTTTGTTTTGTATGAGTTTTGACTAGGGCTTCTAAGCAAAGGTTTTATACATGGCTTTAGGTGGACATATGAACATATCTCTCTTTGGTATATGTCTAGGAGTAGAACTGCTGGGTCATTGGGCATGTGGTATGTTCTACTTTAGTAGATACAGCCAGTTTTCCAAAGTGACTGTACCAGTTTACATTCTCACTAGCAATGTATGAGAGTTCTAGTTGCTTCATATCTTTGCTAAAGTTTAGTATTCTCTAAAATTAAAAAGACTGACATTTTGATGAGTATATAGTAGTATCTCATCTTCTTTTTAATAAGCTTTAACAAAATTGACGTATACATACAGAGAAGTGTACAGGTCATAATTATGTAGCTTCAGGAATTTTCAAAGCAAACACATCCATATAACTAGCACCCAGGTCAAGAAACACATTAACAGCATCCCAGGAATTCCTCTTGTTCCCTACTTTTACTGCCCTCACTCTTACTCAAGGAATCTACTATACTGACTTAAAAAATAGCTTTATTGTTATGTAATTGATACACAATAAGCCACACAATTTATAATTTGATAAATTTTGGCATGAATATATACTTGTGAAACTAGCATCACAAGCAGGATAATGAACACATCTGTAAGCCCCCAAAGTTTTTTTGTGTATCCTTATAATCCCTCTCTCCCAGCTGGCTTCTTCATTTAGCATTAACTATTTTGTAGTTTATGTTGCTGTGTGCATCAGTATTTCGTTTCTTTTTATTGCTGTGTAGTATTCCATTGTATGGATATACCACAGTTTATCCATTTTGCTGTTGATGGACCTGTGAGTTATTTCTGTTTTTTTGAATATTATAAATAAAGTTGCTATAAACATTTGTGTATGGTTAAGTGGTTTCTTTCCTCTTGGGTAAGTGGAGTGGAATGGCTGAATCATTTTTAACTTTTTAAATAACTGCCAAACTGTATTCCAAGGAGTTTGTTCCCACCAGCTGTATATGTGAGTTCTAGGTGCTCCACGTCCTCCTCAACAATTACATATAGTTAGTCTTCTTAATTTTTGATATTATGGTAGATGTGTAATAGCATTTATTGTGGTTTTAATTTGTATTTACCCAATATCTAATGATGCTAAGCATCATTTTCATGTGTTTGTTTGCCATCTGTATATAGTCTGTGGTGAGGTGTTTATTCAAATATTTTATTGATTTTTTTTTAAATTGGGTTTTCTTAATTTTTAAAGAAATATTATTAAAGTTTTCAAACATGTGACAGTAGAAGGAATCAGCAGAACAAACTCTTTTTTTTTTTTTTTTTTTTTTGAGACAGAGTCTTGCTCTGTTGCCCAGGCTGGAGTGCAGTGGCACGATCTTGGCTCACTGTAAGCTCCGCCTCCCAGGTTCACGCCATTCTCCTGCCTCAGCCTCCCAAGTAGCTGGGACTACAGGTGCCCACCACCATGCCCGACTAATTTTTTGTATTTTTAGTAGAGATGGGGTTCCACTGTGTTAGCCAGGATGATCTCGATCTCCTGACCTCGTGATCCGCCCGCCTCAGCCTCCCAAAGTGCTGGGATTACAGGTGTGAGCCACTGCACAGGGCCTAACATAACAAACTCTTATTAGCTACCACCCAGCTTCTACTAGTATCAGTACATTATGAAATTTGTTTCATTTATAGCTTCCCACCTGCTGTCCCTTGCTGGTTACTTTAAAAAATACTTTTGGGAGGCCGAGGTGGGCGGATCATGAGGTCAGGAGATGGAGACCATCTTGGCTAACACAGTGAAACCCCGTCTCTACTAAAAATACAAAAAATTAGCCGGGTGTGGTGGCGGGCGCCTGTAGTCCCAGCTACTCGGGAGGCTGAGGCAGGAGAATGGCGTGAACCCGGGAGGTGGAGCTTGCAGTGAGCCGAGATTGCGCCACTGCACTCCAGCCTGGGTGACAGAGCGAGACTCCGTCTCAGAAAAAAAAAAAGAAAAAATTTTACGTATACTTTTAATTTACATACCATTAATGATTCATCTATCTTAAGTATATAATTAAGTGATTTTTAGCAAACATACAGTTATGCCATAATCAGCACAATTCAGTTTTAGAACATTGCCATTATTCCAGTTCATTTCCTGTGCCTATTTGAAGCCGGTCTCTACTTTTATCCTGAGCCCAAGGTAACCATCAGGTTTATGTCCTATAAAATTGCCTCTTCTGGACATACCATACAAATGTAATCGTATGGTATGTCTCTCTCCTTGTCTGTCTTCTTTCACTTAGCAAATTTTTTTGAGGTTCTTACATGTTTTACCTTGCATCATTAATTTATTCCTTTTTATTGGTGACTAGTGTTTCTTGGCACCGATATATAACATTTTGTTTATCCATTCACCAACTGGTGAACATTAGATTGCTTCCCATTTTCCCATGTTTCAAATTTGGTTAGGTATAATGCTGCCTAATAACCATATTAGTCTTTATTTAGACATGTTTTCATATTTCATATTCTAGTCTTTATTTAGACATGTTTTCATATTTCTTGGGTATGTACTAAGAGTAGAATTTTCAGGTCATTTCGTGATTTTATGTTTAACATTTTTTTGTTTGTTTTTCAGACGGGTTCTCACTCTGTTGCCCAGGCTGGAGTAAAGTGGTGTGATCATGGCTCACTGCAGCCTTGACCTCCCTGGGCTCAGGTGATTCTCCTGTGCCAGGCTCCCAAGTAGCTGGGACTACAGGTGTGCACCACCATGCGTGGCTAATTTTTGTATTTTTAGTAGAGGTGAGGTTTTGCCATGTTGCCCAGGCTGGTCTCGAACTCCTGGACTCAAGCGATCCGCCCACCTCGGCCTCCCATTGTGATGGGATTACAGGTGTGAGCCACCATGCCTGGCCCCCATGTTTAACAACTTTTTCTTTGTTGATTTTATTTATTATTATTTTTTGAGACAGTCTTGTCAGTGGTGTGATCTTGGCTCACTGCAAACTCTGCCCCCTGGGTTCAAGAGATTCTCATGCCTCAGTCTCCTGAGTAGCTGGGATTACAGGCATGCACCACCACTCCCAGCTAATTTTTGTATTTTTAGTAGAGTTAGGTTTCACTATGTTGGTCAGGCTGGTCTTGAACTCCTGACCTCAAGTGATCCGTCCTCCTTGGCCTCCCACCATGTTTAACTTTTTAACAAATGATCAAACTATTTTCCAAATTGACTGTATCATTTTGTATTACCCCTTTGCATTGTGTTTGCATTCTCATTTTGCAATGCATGAAGGTTCTAGTTCTAGTAATGTCCTAGCTAATACCTGTCATTGTCTGTTGTTTCTGATTATAACAATCATAGTGGCTATAATCAATCATTATGAATAGTGCCACTGTGAGCATTCTTATATGTATCTTTTGGTGACTATATGAATGTGTTCTATTGGGTATTTACCTAAGGAATTGAATTATTGTGTCATAGGTTATGTGTTGTTCAGCTTTAGGAAATACCATGAAATGGTTTTCTAAGGTAATTATTACAATTTACAATCCTGTGAGCAGTGAATGAAAGTTGTTATTGCTTTAAATCCTCACCTGCACTTGGTTTTGTCTATGGTTTTCGTTTTAGCCTTTCTCATGAATATATGATGGTAAAGAATTGTAGGTTTGATTTACACTTTCCTGATGATTAATGAAGTAGAGGAACTTTTCATATCTTGACTGGGCATTTAAATATTTTGTGTTATTAAGTGCCTATTAAAGTCTCTTGTTGGCTTTTCTCTTACTGATTTATGGTCTTTCTTTCCCTGCCTCCCTCCCTCCCCACTGTCCGTCCATCCATCCTTGGGACAGGGTCTCACTCTGTCACCTAGGCTGGAGTGCAGTGGCGTGATCCTAGTTCACTACAACCTTGAACTCCTGAGCTCAGGTGATCTTCCTACCTCAGCCTCCCAAAGTGCTGGGATTACAGGCATGAGCCACTGTGCCTGGCCAGTTTGTACTATCTCTGTACTTTCCAAATTTGACTCCTGTGTCAGATGTGTGTATTACAGATACCTCTGTAATTTCATGTGGAAATGTTTTGTTTGGTAGCTTTTTATCTGTTAATGGTTTCTTTTGATGAAAACGAGTTTTTAATTTTAAGGAAATACATTTTTTTCTTTTATATTCAGTGCTCTCTTTATGTCCTACGTAAGGATATATTGCTATCCTAAAGTCCACCCTAAGGTGTGTTATGCAATGTTCTGGAATTTTTATTGTTTAATATTTCACATTTAGTTCTATGGTCTTTCTGAAGTAAATTTTCATATGTGGCATTGTATTGGGGTGAGGATTTCATTTTCTATATGGATATTCAGTTGAGGAAGCGTATTTCATGCTTGCACATATGCTTGCACATATTTTATACTTGCACACATAAGTCCTTGCACATACAGAGTTTTATTCTATGATTTTATGTAGTCTTGCAAGCATATTTTATGCTTCCTCAACAGAAAATCCATATAGAAAAGTTTATTTTTCTATATGGACAGAAAAGTTTATTTCCCCTGACTGCACTCCAGCAGTGTATTGAAGTGATATTTTGTGGCACATTAGTTAACTGTGTATGTAAGTCTGTTTCTGGACTTTTTAATTCTAGTCTACTGACCTATCTTTGAAATATTTTTTTCCCAGTACCACACTGTTTTAAGTACTGTGTCTTTATAACAATAAATCTTGATATCTGTTAGTTTAAGATCCTATACTATTATTGTCTTTGTATTTTCTTATACATTTTATAATCAGTTTGTTAATTTCCCCCATATGCTGCCTGATATTTTGATTGGACTTGGTTTGAATCTTTAAGTCAATTTAGGGGGAACTGACATCTTAACAATAACGAGTCTTCTAGGGACTGTGGATATAGCAATGCTCAAAAAAGAAAAAAAAAATCCTTGCATATATAGAGTTTTTATTCTTTGATTTTATGTGGTCTTCCAGTTAAATATATTAACTTCTTTCTCTTCAAAGCCACTTATATGGTATTATGGCCAACTGGAAAAGAATGACTTTTATAGAAAAAGATTAATTTTATAGAATTATTACGAGGGGTGTATGTTGTTTTCCTCTATGCAAAGGATTGACTGACTACAAAGATTGAGTATTTGTGAGGTTTACAGAGCATACAGGTGAGCCGTCCCAATAGAAAAATATTGTGAAGGAAATAAAGTGGGATTGATCGTATGACAGCAATTTGAAAAATTTTACCTCAAGCACATGGAAAGTAAACTTGTATTACCTCTTTAGGGCAATGTTAGAAGAAAGAAAGAAAATAATATTGCAAAACCTTACTTGTATAAGTGGAGGGATTCAAGCAGTGAACTTTTTCAAGTTGCTTGGCAGTTTCAGTTTCCTACAAGAGTATTAATGTTTTATTTTTAAGTATGGTTTGTGAAGTTCACTTTGTAATTCTCCAGAAGTAACAGATGTATTGCATATCTGTTTCTACAAATAACAAATGTATCTGTGAAAACAGAAGTCATATAAGAATAACTGAGCAACATTGAATATTAGGGAAAAATCAAGTCTGGCTTCTGACTGCAATTAGCTAACCACTGAGGTGTTGGTAAAATCATTTGCAGTACTCAAACTGAAATTGCTACAGGCAAGTTCTGTGTATTAAAGTACTTCCTGTAGTCTTTGGCAGAATGCTGCTAGTGAAGGAAGGATACAAAAGGTTACTGTGGCTGGAGAGAAGGAGCAGGAAAACATTGTGGACTTTAAGGGCGGCTCCTTGCTTAAGGACAAACACAGAGTAAACATAGACACGTTGGCAAATACCCTGTGGTATTTATACTGTTGCACCTAAAATTTGTTGCTATTTTTATTCTTTTAAGAAATAAAATTATGAAGACTTGGGCATACTGTACAAGAAGTTAGTGTTATGTGCATGTGGTGGGGGTTCTTTTTTGGTGAATTTCATCTGCTTAGAATCTTAAAAATGTAGCTTACTTTAGCTGCGTGTGGTTAGCTTTCTGTCTAATGTTATTAGAGATTAATGGTGAATATATTTGGAGCTTTTCTTTCTGCCAATCTTCTCCTATAGAACAAATAAGGCGACAGGATAACTATCACGATAGAAAGTCCACCAGTGCAAAATTGAGTATTATTTTCTGTGTCCTGTTTTGTAAATTACTTTTAAAATCTTATTATTTTATTTTATTTTCCTTAGCTTATAACAGTGTTTAGAAATTCATATAGAAAAAAGAGCAGATGGATTCCTCTCTCAAAATGTTGGTACAGTTTGATTTTAAGATCTTAAAACTTCATTGAAGGAAGAAATGGTGGCTATAATTAAATGTTAGTGCTCTTGGGGACATAGATTTGCTAGTAAGTTTCACCTTTTCATGGCTGTTCTGTAGCACTTCTTGTAAAGGTGTTGAGAGGAAATCGTTGTTGATGCTGATCCCCATTATCCTCCCCAAACTGTCTGTTTCTATGTTTGAATTTAGTGGTTAGGCCAGGATAAAACGGGTGGAGAGAGGGGAGCGTTTGATGTGACCACTGATCAAAAAATATGATTTTTTAAAGGCACCTCTGTCTTAACCTCTCTATATGAGTTTATGCTGTGGACTCTTTCTCTGTGTTATGGGTTAAAGAACATGTATTAAGATCGTGTGTCAGGCACTGTTCTAAGCACTTTACATAGATTAACTCATTTATGTTTTCCCAGTAACCTTTGGGGGATACAGTAGTTACTGTTATTCCTATTCTACAATTGTGGACACCAAGGCAAGTAACTTAGAGTCTTCCTGTTTCACTCCATCCATTTCCCTCCCTTCAAATAATCTACTACTGGACACTTTTTTTTTTTTTTGAGATGGAGTCTCATTCTGTCACCAGGCTGAAGTGCAGTGATGTGATCTCAGCTCACTGCAACCTCCGCCTCTCGAGTTCAAACGATTCTCCTGCCTCAGCCTGCCAAGTAGTTGGGACTACAGACGCGCACCACCATGCCCAGCTAATTTTTTCTTGTATTTTTAGTAGAGACACGGTTTCACCATGTTGGCCAGGATGGCCTCAAGCTCCTGACTTCGTGATCTGCCTGCCTCGGCCTCTCAAAGTGCTGGGATTACAGGTGTGAGCCACCGCGCCCAGCCCTGGACACATTTTAAGAGAGACATTGGCAGTCTGAAGTGCATCCAAAAGAAGATGACCAAAGATGGTGGTGGGGTTGGAAATGATGCTGTTTGGGAAAATGGTCAAAGAAACTGCATATTTTCAACAGCCTCCATTATAGATTTCATAAGTATGCATGTGAATTGAGTTTGACTAGTTTTTTGTAACTCTGAAGTGCAAAACTAGGAAGAGGGAGTAGAGAGATCAGGATGACAAAAGGTATTATCTAGTTAGAGCAGCTCCAGAATGGAAGGGACTGTGTCTTCCAAAAATGTTCCAGTAAAATAATTGGTAGACCATCTTTTAGTAATACTGTAGGAGGCATTTATGTAAAACATTTTCTCCTTAAAGGTTTTGTTTAGGTGTTTCCAATTGTTTATGGTATTATAGGACAAATAAAACATGTGTGAAGGTCCTTCCCATCTGAAGGATGCCAGTTCGCAACTTCTGCTTTAATTGTTCTAGGTTTTGCTTCTGAATCAAACTAAATTCTTAGTTTTCAGACCACATTATTTTCTCTCCCAGCAGACTGCTTTTACTGAGGTATGCTTAAACCTCACTTAACTGACCACTGAGGTGTTGGTTAGTTATTAAGTGAATGGTGACTCTCTGAGGTCACCATTCAATACTGTATATGTACATTCTAACTTCCTACCTGATCTTGATCTATTACTCTCTGAGGTCACCATTCACTTAATAACTTGTTCAATTTCATGTTTTATTGTTTTAAATTTGACATTTAGTCTGGGCATGGTGGCTCACCCCTGTAATCCCAGCACTTTGGGAGGCTGAGGTGGGCAGATCTCTTCAGGCCAGGAGTTTGAGATAAGCCTGGCCAGCGTGGTGAAACCCCATCTCTACTAAAAATACAAAAAAATCAGACAGACACGGTGGTGGGCACCTGTAATCCTAGCTACTCAGGAGGCTGAGGCAGGAGAATCGCTTGAACCCAGGAGGTGGAGGTTGCAGTGAGCCGAGGTCATGCCCTGCACTCTAGCCTGGGTGACAGAGCGAGACTCTATCTCAAAAAAAATAAAAATAAAAAACCCTGACATTTATCAAGTATCTACTTTACGACTGGCATGATGCTAGGTGCTAGGGATGTCAAGAGAAGGTTGGGATATATAGGCTGTTTAGTGCTGGAATGTTATCAGTAAAACAGAGTGGTATGAGATGAAACTGAGGAGCAGACAAGACCTATGCCATGTAAGAGGCTTGTAAGAAATAGCCTTATGAAATAGACTACACTTATAGGGATATTGTTCTGGAGATTGCTTTCCATGTCATTAATAGACCATTATATGAAGGCTAGGAACATCTTTGTTTACCCTGTATTTTCTTCTTGGGACAATGAAATTCTTGTTACTGATAACTGTCCCTTTTTACTTTCACCACCTGGAGATTCAGTTGAATATTCAAGCCCGTATATGTACATTCTAACTTTCTACCTGGTCTTGATCTATTACTTTATGTAATTTTCTGTGACTCTATCTTTTAACATATTTATGTTATTGTTTTATATATAATCTGGTAAGTTATTTAGATTCTTTGTGGAATGAGACTAATATATCAATTATGAATCTAGATGTTTGTTTACCTTGCTGGTACCCAGAGTCATTTGTCATTTGCTAATCTGGATGTCTTGCCTTTCTTCAGTTCTGGAAAGAATTTGGTCATTATTTCTGCAAATACTGCTTTTTCAACATTATTTGTATCTATCTCTTTTTAAAATTTTAATTGTTACATCTTGGGTCCTCTTAATACGTTTTCCATGTCTCTTGGTTTTTTTCACATATTTTTAATTCTTTGCTCTTTGTGCTATGTTCTGGATAAATTAACCAGTTTGAACTTCCAACTCACCAATTGTCTATTTAACTGTGTTTGAGGGTTTTATCTTATCCATTGCTTTGTTAGTGATCATATTCCTTCTAGGATTTTTGATTAGTTCTTTTTAGATATGCGTGTATGTATGTATGTATGTTCTTATACCAGTTTTGTTTCAGTTCTTTGTGTTTTGTAATTTCTTATTATTTTAAAAGTATAAATTATTTTTAAATTTCTCTTTGGATACTTATTTTGTAGTCTTTTATTTTTGAGACAGAGTTTTGCTCTGTCAGGCTGGAGTGCAGTGGCGTGATCTCTGCTCACAGCAACCTCTGCCTCCAGGGTTCAAGTGATTTTCCTGCCGCAGCCTCCCAAGTGGCTGGGATTACAGGCGCGTGCCACCATGCCTGGTTAATTTTTGTATTTTTAGTAGAGATGGGTTTTCACCGTTTTGGCCAGACTGGCCTCAAACTCCTGACCTCAGGTGATTCGCCCACCTTGGCTTCTGAAAATTCTGGGATTACAGGCTTGAGCCACCATGCCTGGCTTTTTTTTTTTTTTTTTTGACGGTTTTATTCTGTCATCAAGCTAGAGTGCAGTGGTGAAGTCATGACTCATTGCAGCCTTGACCTTCTTTACTTAAGCCATCCTCCTACCTCAGCCTCCCAAGTAGCTGGGACTATGGGGACATGCCTGGCTCTTATATAGAGAGGTTAAGACAGAGATGCCTTTAAAAAAACCTTTTTTTTTTAACTTTTTTTTTTTTTTATTATACTTTAAGTTCTAGGGTACATGTGCATAACGTGCAGGTTTGTTACATATGTATACTTGTGCCATGTTGGTGTGCTGCACCCATCAACTCGTCAGCACCCATCAACTCGTCATTTA
>NW_016811643.1:809808-812620 GCF_001698545.2 Rhinopithecus bieti
TTTGTTTACCTACTTAAGCCTCAGCAATGGCGGGTGCCCCTCCCCCAGCCTCGCTGCTGCCTTGCAGTTAGATCGCAGACTGCTGTGCTTGCAATGAGGAAGGCTCCGTGGGCGTGGGACCCTCCCGGCCAGGTGTGGGATATAATCTCCTGGTGTGCCCGTTTGCTTAAAGCGCAGTATTGGGGTGGGAGTTACCCGATTTTCCAGGTGTTGTGTGTCTCAGATCCCCTGGCTAGGAAAAGGGATTCCCTTCCCCCTTGCGCTTCCCAGGTGAGGCAATGCCTCGCCCTGCTTCAGCTCTCGCTGTTCGGGATGCAACAGCTGACCAGCACTGATTGTCCGGCACTCCCTAGTGAGATAAACCCAGTACCTTAGTTGAAAATGCAGAAATCACCTTTCTTCTGTGTTGCTCGTGCTGGGAGCTGGAGACTGGAGCTGTTCCTATTCGGCCATCCTGCTCCGCCCCCCCCTTTTTTGTATTTTTTGTAGAGATGAGGTCTCACTATGTTGCCCAGGCTGGTTTTGAACTCCTGAGCCCAAGCAGTCCTGTTGCCTCCGCCTCTCCAAGTGTTGGGATTACAGGCATGAGCCAGTGCACCTGGCCTGAAGTTTTTGTAAGAGTTGTATGTATCATTAACTTCATCTGTACCAAATGTGTGTTCCAATTGTTAATTTTGTTGACTGTATAAAAACTGTTAAAGCTTTAAACCAAACATATATAAAGGAATCTAGTTTTAGTTCAGGTTGTGTTTTCATAATAACTTACAACTTTTTTTTTCTCAACTTTTTTTTAAGTTCAGGGGTATATATGCAAGATGTGCAGGTTTGTTACATAGGTAAATTCTGTGTGCCATGGTGGTTTACTGCACAGATCACCCAGGTATGAAGCTCAGCATCCATTAGTTATTCTTCCTGATGCTCTTCCTCTTTGCCCCCCCAACACCCCCCACCACACAGGTGTTCAGTGTGTGTTGTTCCCCCACCGTGTGTTTTCGTTGATCAACTTCCCACTCACAAGCAAGAACATATGCATAATAGCATATTTTTAAAGAAGAAATTATTTCTTCATTCATTTATTTTGGGTACTGATACGGTTTGCCTGTGCCCCCATGCAAATCTCATCTTGAATTGTAGTTCCCATAATTCCCATTTGTTGTGCAAGGGACCCGGTAGGAGTTAACTGAATCATGGGGGCAGTTTCTTCCATACTGTTCTCGTGGTAGTGAGTAAGTCTCACAACATCTGATGGTTTTATAAGGTGAAACCCCTTTCACTTGGTTCTCATTCTTTTGTGTCTGCCACCATGTAAGACATGCCTTTAACCTTCTGCCATGGTTGTGAGGCCTCCCCAGCCATGTGGAACTGACAGTCTGTTAAAACTCTTTTTCTTTGTAAATTACCCAGTCTTGGGTATGTCTTTGTCAGCAGTGTGAAAATGGACTAATACAGGTACCTCATAAAGGTCCTTGTAAGACTGTTCTAAATGATTTCATGTGAAATGATTTTGTATTTCAATTGCTGGAATATTGGTTTAAAGCCTCATTTTGAGAGGTAGAGTTTTTTTTTTTTTTTCATTCCGCTCATTTTCTCTATGCTTATCCTTCTCTGTCTGATGGTTTTGCACCTGTCTCTTTTCAGGTCCTAAGTCTTTAACGTAGAACCAGGTCTCATAACAATGCTTCAGGCATCTTGAACACGATGATATTGGGGATATGGCAGACCTACCACTGAACCAGTGGGGAAGTTCAGTTGTTTTTTATTCAATTTAAGGGCATGCATATTTAAGGGCTTCCTTCCTTCCTTCCTTCCTTCCTTCCTTCCTTCCTTCCTTCCTTCCTTCCTTCCTTCCTCCCTCCCTCCCTCCCTCCCGCCCGCCTTTTTTATGGCTGCATGGTATTCCATGGTGTATATGTGCCACATTTTCTTTATCCAGTCCATTATTGATAGACATTTGGATTGGTTCCAAGTCTTTGCTATTGTGAGTAGTGTCGCAATAAACATATGTGTGCATGTGTCTTTATAGTAGAATGGTTTATAATCCTTTGGGTATATACCTGGTAATGGGATCTCTGGGTGAAATGATATTTCTGGTTCTAGATCCTTGAGGAATCACCCCACTGTCTTCACAATGGTTGAACTAATTTACACTCCCACCAACAGTGTAAAAGGGTTCCTATTTCTCCACATCTTCTCCAGTATCTTGTTTCCTGACTTTTTAATGATCACCATTCTAACTGGCGTGAGATGATATCTCATTGTGGTTTTGATTTGCATTTCTCTAATGATCAGTGATGATGAGCATTTTTTCATATGTCTGTTGGCTGCATAAATGTCTTCTTTTGAGAAGTGTCTGTTCATATCTTTGGCCCACTTTTTGATGGGGTTGTTTTTTTTCTTGTAAATTTGTTTAGGTTCTTTGTAGATTCTGGATATTAGTGCTTTGTCAGACAGATAGATTGCAAAAATGTTCTCCCATTCTGTAGGTTGCCTGTTCACTCTGATGGTAGTTTCTTTTGCTGTGCAAAAGCTCTTTAGTTTAATTAGATCCCATTTGTCAGTTTTGGCTTTTGTTGCCATTATTTTTGGTGTTTTAGACATGAAGTCTTTGCCCATGCCTATGTCCTGAATGGTATTGCCTAGGTTTTCTTCTAGGATTTTTATGATCCTAGGTCTTATGTTTAAGTCTTTGATCCATCTTGAGTTGATTTTTGTGTAAGAAGTAAGGAAGGGGTTCAGTTTCAGTTTTCAGCATGTGGCTAGCCAGTTTTTCCAATACCATTTATAAAATAGAGAATCTTTTCCCCATTGTTTG
>NW_016811643.1:815058-821829 GCF_001698545.2 Rhinopithecus bieti
AGCATTTGCTTATCTGTAAAGGATTTTATTTCTCCTTTACTTATGAAACTTAGTTTGGCTGGATATGAAATTCTGGGTTGAAAATTCTTTTCTTTAAGAATGTTGAATATTGGCCCCCACTCTCTTCTGGTTTGTAGGGTTTCTGCCAAGAGATGCACTGTTAGTCCAATGGGCTTCCGTTTGTGGGTAACCTGACCTTTCTCTCTGGCTGCCCTTTATGTTTTTTCCTTTATTTCAACTTTGGTGAATCTGATGATTATGTGTCTTGGGGTTACTCTTCTCGAGGAGTACCTTTGCGGTGGTCTCTGTATTTCCTGGATTTGAATGTTGGCTTGTCTTGCTAGATTGGGGAAGTTCTCCTGGATAATACCCTGAAGAGTGTTTTCCAACTTGGTTCCATTCTCCTCCTCACTTTCAGGTACACTAATCAAACGTAGATTTTGTCTTTTCACATAGTCCCATGTTTCTTGGAGGCTTTATTCATCCTTTTTATTCTTTTTTCTGTAATCTTGTCTTCTCTCTTTATTTCATTAAATTTATCTTCAATCACTGATATCCTTTCTTCCTCTTGATCAATTTGGCTGTTGAAACGTGTGTATGCTTCATGAAGTTGTCGTGTTGTGTTTTTCAGCTCCATCAGGTCATTTATGTTCTCCTCTACACTGGTTATTCTAGTTAGCAATTCATCTAACGTTTTTTCAAGGTTCTTAGCTTCCTTGCATTGGATTAGAACATGCTCCTTTAGCTCGGAGGTGTTTGTTATTACCCACCTTCTGAAGCCTGCTTCTGTCTATTTGTCAAACTCGTTCTCCGTCCAATTTTGTTCCCTTGCTGGTGAGGAGTTGTGATCCTTTGGAGGATAAGAGGCATTCTGGTTTTTGGAATTTTCAGCCTTTTTGCGCTGGTTTCTCCCCATGTTTGGGGATTTGTGTACCTTTGGTCTTTGATGTTGGTGACCTTCGGATGGGATCTTTGAGTGGACATGCTATTGCTTTCTTTGTTTTCCTTCTGACAGGCCCCTCTGCTGCAGGTCTGCTGGAGTTTGCTGGAGGTCAACGCCTGACCCTGTTTGCCTGAGTATCATCAGCAGAGGTTGCAGAACATCAAAGATTGCTGCCAATCTTTGCTCTGGAAGCTTCGTCCCAGAGCGGCACCTGCCAGACGCCAGCCAGAGCTCTCCTGTATGAGGTGTCTGTTGGCCCCTACTGGGAGGTGTCTCCCAGTCAGGAGGAAGGGGGGTCAGGGACCCACTTGAAGAGGCAATCTGATCCTTTGCAGAGCTTGAACGCTGCGCTGGGAGGTCCGCTACTCTTTTCAGAGCCATCAGGCAGAGACGTTTAAGTCTACTGAAGCTGCACCCACAGTTGCCCCTTTCCCCAGGTGCTCTGTCCCAGGGAAATGGGGATTTTATCTATAAACCCCTGACTGGGGCTGCTGCCTTTTTTTCAGAGATGCCCTGTCCAGAGAAGGGAAATCTGGCAGTCTGGTCACAGCAGCCTTGCTGAGCTGCAGTGGGCTCCACCCAGTTTGAACTTCCCACTGGCTTTGTTTACACTGTGAGCATAAAACTGCCTACTCAAGCCTCAGCAATGGTGGATGCCCCTCCCCACACCAAGCTCAAGCGTCCCAGGTCGATCTCAGACTGCTGCTGTGCAGGAAGCGAGAATTTCAAACCAGTAGATCTTAGTTTGCTGGGCTCCGTGGGGGTGGGACCTGCAGAGCCATACCACTTGGCTCCCTGTCTTCAGCACCCCTTTCCAGGGGAAGTGAACGGTTGTGTCTCGCTGGTGTTCCAGGTGCCACTGGGGTATGGAAAAAAAGAACTCCTGCTGGTGTCTGCCCAAATGGCCGCCCAGTTTTGTGCTTGAAACCCAGGGCCCTGGTGGGGTAGGCGCTGGAGGGAATCTCCTGGTCTGCAGGTTGCGAAAACTGTGGGACAAGCGCAGTATCTGTTCCGGAGTTCCTCGGGCTCAATCCCTTATGGCTTCCCTTGGGTAGGGGGAAACATTCCCCGACCCCTTGCACTTCCCAGGTAAAGTGACGCCCCACCCTGCTTCAGCTCGCCTTCCATGGGCTGCACCCACTGTCCAACCAGTTCCAGTGAGCTGAACCAGGTACCTCAGTTGGAAATGCAGAAATCATCTGCCTTCTGTGAGGATCTCGCTGGGAGCAGTAGACCATTATCTTGCTAGCAATCCTCGCCTATTTTCTTTTACTTCTATTTATCAACAGTTCTATGTAAGTTCTTGTTCCTGGCAGCTGTTGGTAGCATTTTTTCAGCCTCCCTTCATGAGCACGGGAATCTCACTATAGTGCCTGTTTTCAAGCTATAAACCTGGCTCCTGATCCCTGTCCCACTGTGAGCCCTTTTAGTTTCCTTTACTTTGCAGGAGCTGAACTTTCCATTACCTTCTTCTTAACCTTGAGTTTAGTGTATTTCTAACTTCACAGCTTTGCTTTTCTGGCCAGGGGAAATAGTTATCTTATTTTCATGCCCATTTTTGTCTTACAGTTTTTTCCTTTTTATTTTTTAAATCTCTCATTCATAAGTGTTTTCAGTTGGATGGGTGGACAGTCCATCAAAGCATGAAGTAATTACATGGTCTTCATGCAAAGTCTTTCTTAGATAGCCTTTATGGCTCCTTCTGGCTCTGACATTGTATGATATACTGTTGATTATTTCCCCTAGAAAACTTTCTGACTGTAATGTGTTCCTTCATTGCCTGTGAGAAGGAGCACAAGACAAATAAAACTTTTTTTATCCTGGTATTTTTCCACGCTCCTGGTATTAGAATGTTTGAAATGAAGTTATACAAAATGTCTTCAGATAAATTATGAGTTCTTGGGAAATTATGTTTGAATTTGCTGGTGACAGATAACAGTAAGAAGAAGGTAGAAATGAAGATATGAATAATGCTTCAATTTCCTAAATGCCAAAAATTTTTTAAAAAATTAGACATTTGTTTAAACTTCCTTGTATGGGTCTTACTTTCCTGAGGTTTAACTTTAAATTAGCGGCTACATTTGCATTCATTCAGTGAATCTGTTGGGTGACTAACTCCTTATACAACAGAGTCACAGAGGTTAGGGCTAGGCTTCTAGAGGTGTTAGTCATCTCTGATAGCAGTATATCCTACCTAGCTTTTAAAAAGAACCTTTCAGTAAGGATAGGAGGAGGTATATGGTAGAGGACTATATAGTTTGCTTTGTTTGTAACAGGAATACCTGAGAATATACTGATGACCATGTAAACAAGGTACAGTTTAGGGTAGGATTTCTGCAGATATAAGCAAAGTTTTGGTACAACAAATGGTTAATTTATCAAGTCTTCTATTAGTCAAGGATTGTTTGAGAGTATGTTAAAACTGTTGTCTGTTCCTTAACTGTGGATTTTCATTGTCTTGGGAGGAGAATCCGTGCTTTCAGATTGCCAGAATTTTGAAAGTGTTGACAGCTAGGGGGGAAAAAACCTCACAGAACATTTTTAGTAAAATTCATTATTAGCCGGTTTCTCAGGACTTCATTTAGTACCAGGATGCATAAAACTTGAATTTGCATAGACTAATTTTGCTTTTCCTCTTACCATGGAAAGAAGATTAGAAATATTGGTTGACCTTCAGCAAAATAAACTTAGTACAAGGCAGAAGAAGTTAGAGTGAAGGGTAGGGAGCATTCCTCGTTTTTAGGGATAGTCACATCTGACATTTATGTTTATGATTTATGAACTCTTTGAAGTACAGTGTGATGGCTCACACTTATCTGACACAATGTTTTCTATAGCCTGTCCTACAACTTCTTAATCCTAGAAAACCTAGAAATTAATTTTAAAATTCCTTTTTTAAAAAGGAAATAACTTTATAATGTAAAAATCCTTTTCTGTTATGGGGATTAAAAAAAAAAAAAACCCATGGAGGGTAAATAAACCATAGGTCACACAGTGTAATGTAAAGTCTTTAACCATTGTCAACAGACTCTGTATTTTGAAATCGTGTTGCTTTCATCCCAGGTGGTTTGCTTTTCAGTATTTGAGCTAGACTTATGAATTTTAGTGTGCATTGTCACTGAAAGTAGTCTCATTTTCTTGTTTAAGTTTATATCCATGTTTGTTGAATTGAATACAGTTCAACAATGGTATAATTTCTTAGCTTAGCTTAAAAACTAAAATGGGATTATTTATTGAGTCTATTTCACCTTATTTTATAGAGGCTAGCCTATCAGTGTAAGGACTGTGGAAACTCATATGCAATTATATTTCTGGTTGGTAAGTGATCCAAAAAAGATGTAAAAGATTATTTATCCTGTTAGATAATGAGACAGAGGCTGGAAGGGATGGCTCACATGTATAATCCCAGCACTTTGGGATGCTGAGGCAGGCAGATCACCTGAGGTCAGGAGTTCAAGATCAGCCTGATCAACATGGTAAAACCCCATCTTGACTAAAAATATAAAAATTAGCTGGGTGGGTGGTGCGCACCTGTAATCCTAGCTACTTGGGAGGCTGCAGCAGGAGAATTGCTTGAACATGGGAGGCAGAGGTTGCAGTGAGTTGAGATCACACCACCGCACTCCAGCCTGGGCGACAGAGCAAGACTCTGTCTTTAAAAAAAAAAAGAAAAAAAAAGACAATGAAATAAACCTAAAAAACAAGTAATCGTTATCAGGGAATGATTATATAGCCAAGAAGTTTTGTTAAAAATAAAGATCTTGAAGCCTGTCCTTAATTGTAGTATGTATCTAACTTTCTATCATGTGTTATACTAGTAGTATTCAAATCAAGAAATTAGTCAGTTTGTTGTTTAGATAATTGATGGGCAAATTGTGATGACATCTAGCCATACGCATGTCACACTGAGTATGTTACAACTGGGATTGTCCTTTGTTGATGGAATGTTGATATATATACTGTAGCATTTAATGTCTGATTTTCATATCTCTTTATGCCATAATAATCTCAGGTGTTAATATAATAACCCCAAGTTGCTGTGGCATCAGCCTGGCTGATTTTATGACATAAAACAATAATGGTCCCAAACCTTTAAAGAATACAGAATTGGCCAGGCATGGTGGCTCACGCCTGTAATCCCCGCACTTTGGGAGGCTGAGGCAGGCAGATCATAAGGTCAGGAGATCGAGATCATCCTGGCTAACACAGTGAAACCCCATCTCTACTAAAAAATACAAAAAATTAGCCAGGCATGGTGTGGGCCTCTGTAGTCCCAGCTACTCGGGAGGCTGAGGCAGGAGGATGGCATGAACCTGGGAGGCAGAGCTTGCAGTGAGCCGAGATCATGCCACTGCACTCCAGCCTGGGCGAGAGAGCAAGACTGTCTCAAAAAAAAAAAAAAAAAAAGAATACAGAATTGGCAGTCCTGGAGGCTTATGTGTCCCAGGCTCCTCTTAGATCCCTCAAGAACTGAGGGGAACCCACTCCCTATATAGCTGTGGGGCATGATACATTGTTTGGGAAGCTCTTATTTAAAAGCTTAGGGACTGAGCTTGATTAGTAGATGTACAGAACCCTTTGAGAATAAGGGTTTTGTTGATGATGAATAAACTGGGAGTCTTGACATGTCTTGTGGTGACTGATGTAGAAAGGGAAATGGAGCCTAATGGAATAGTCCTGATGGTCACATAGAAGGAGGTAGAATATTCCCTGTATAGATGTTTTCTCCTCCCTCGCTCCCTTCCTCCCTTCTTCCCCTCTGTCCTTTCCATTCACCTATATCCTTTTTGATATAGTTTTCTGGAGAAGGCCTACCTCCATTGATGTGAGGGCAGGAAGCAGAAGAGTAAGCTGGAAACCCCCCTAATTACCACAGTAAGGAAATCCTGGTGGAATGCTTTAAGTTTCTCTTCTGAAGGAGATTACCTGGCTGTTTTTTTTCTTCCTTGTGATTCTCCAGCTTCTGTTTTGCTTCTCCTAGTGGCCTCAGTGCCCATGCTTCGAACTTGTGTACTGTGTCCTAGGTACTATGCCAGTCACTTAAAGACACGATTTCATTTAATCTTTTTTTTTTATTATTATACTTTAAGTTCTAGGGTACATGTGCATAATGTACAGGTTTGTTACATATGTATACTTGTGCCATGTTGGTGTGCTGCACCCATCATCAACTCGTCAGCACCCACCAACTTGTCCTTTACGTCAGGTATAACTCCCAATGCAATCCCTCCCCCCGCCCCCCTTAATAGGCCCCGGTGTGTGATGTTCCCTTTCCCAAGTCCAAGTGATCTCATTGTTCAGTTCCCACCTATGAGTAAGAACATGCGGTGTTTGGTTTTCTGTTCTTGCAAAAGTTTGCTGAGAATGATGGTTTCCAGCTGCATCCATGTCCCTGCAAAGGACACAAACTCATCTTTTTTCATGGCTGCATAGTATTCCATGGTGTATATGTGCCACATTTTATTAATCCAGTCTGTCACTGATAGACATTTGGGTTGATTCCAAGTCTTTGCTATTGTGAATAGTGCCGCAATGAACATACGTGTGCATGTGTCTTTATAGCAGCATGATTTATAATCCTTTGGGTATATACCCAGTAATGGGATGGCTGGGTCATATGGTACTTCTAGTTCTAGGTCCTTGAGGAATCGCCATACTGTTTTCCATAATGGTTGAACTAGTTTACAATCCCACCAACAGTGTAAAAGTGTTCCTATTTCTCCACATCCTCTCCAGCACCTGTTGTTTCCTGACTTTTTAATGATTACCATTCTAACTGGTGTGAGATGGTATCTCATTGTGGTTTTGATTTGCATTTCTCTGATGGC
>NW_016811643.1:824521-840641 GCF_001698545.2 Rhinopithecus bieti
TAGTGGGGGATGTCTCCCAGTTAGGCTACTCAGGGGTCAGGGACCCACTTGAGCAGGCAGTCTGTCCATTCTCAGATCTCAGCTTCCGTGTTGGGAGATCCACTGCTCTCTTCAAAGCTGTCAGACAGGGTCGTTTGTGTCTGCAGAGGTTTGTGTTGCTTTTTTTTTTTGGTTGGTTAGCTGTGCCCTGTCCCCAGAGGTGGAGTCTACAGAGACAGGCAGGCCTCCTTGAGATGCTGTGGGCTCCATCCAGTTCCAGCTTCTCAGAGGCTTTGTTTACCTAGTTAAGCCTCAACAATGGCGGGCGCCCCTCCCCCAGCCTCGCTGCTGCCTTGCCATTAGATTACAGACTGCTGTGCTAGCAATGAGGGAGGCTCCGTGGGTGTGGGACCCTCCTAGCCAGGTGTGGGATATAATCTCCTGGTGTGCCGTTTGCTAAGACCCTTGGTAAAGCGCAGTATTGGGGTGGGAGTTACCCGATTTTCCAGGTGTTGTGTGTCTCAGTTCCCCTGGCTAGGAAAAGGGATTCCCTTGCCCCTTGCGCTTCCCAGGTGAGGCAATGCCTCGCCCTGCTTCAGCTCTCGCTGGTTGGGCTGCAGTAGCTGACCAGCACCGATTGTCCGGCACTGCCTAGTGAGATGAACTTGGTACCTCAGTTGAAAATGCAGAAATGACCCATCTTCTGTGTTGCTGGCGCTGGGAGCTGGAGACTGGAGCTGTTCCTATTTGGCCATCTTGCCTCATTTAATCTTTAATTGTGGGGGTTTTCATTTGTTTGCTACAGAGGTCCTCCTGCATTTTCCTAGATAGTTTCCTTATGTCCTTCACGATGCAAATCAATTGTCAACCTATGGATTTTATTTATTTATTTGTTTGTTTATTTTATGTTTTTTGGGACGGAGTCTTGCTCTCTCGTCCAGGCTAGAGTGCAGTGGCACAATCTTGGCTCACTGCAAGCTCTGCCTCCCGGGTTCACGCCATTCTCCTGCTTCAGCCTCCCAAGTAGCTGGGACTACAGGCGCCCGCCACCATGCCTACAGGTGCCCACCACCACGCCCAGCTAATTTTTTTTGTATTTTTCATAGAGATGGGGTTTCACCATGTTAGCCAGGATGGTCTCGATTTCCTGACCTGGTGATATGCCCGCCTTGGCCTCCCACAGTGCTTGGATTACAAGTGTAAGCCACCGTGCCCACCCTCATCAGCCTGTGGATTTTATTCCCTCATCTTTTGCTGCTCAGTCTGAATTTGATGGCTCTCATGTGCTCTTCGGTAGTACCTTTTGCTTCTGTCATATGACTTATTGTTCTGTTATGCCCTCCTCTCTACCCATTGTGCATAGTCTCTGCTATGTGTTAAATGCGTGGTGAATGTTTGTTTAATGAGTGAATGAATGGGGAAATATAGTTTCAAGTTCTGAGAACAATAAATGTTTAGGTGAAATTTACCCCATTTGAAAGGTTCAATTGATTAATTTTAGCAAAGTTGAAGAGAAAAGCAATCCTTTTTCACTGTGAACATGTATGACTTTTAGAATCTAGGGAGACAAAAAATAATTTTTAAAAAGATTACCTTTTGGGGTATGAGCAGTGTTCTTTACTAATACCTGTATTCCCTAGCAGTAAAAAATAACCCTGTACATCAATTAGCAATTTGTTTGCATCAAAGAGATTTTAAAGATGGAGACTCTCTCTTTACTTTAGGCACAGTTTCACAGGATGTCCCTACTTTGGCTCATAAGCCCAGAAACTCAATTTCAGTTTACCCAGAAGACATGTCCCAATAAAACTAACAAGACGCTTAACCTGTTAATGTATAATGGAGATCTACTGGTCTGGATAAGTAAGACACTTAGGGAAACAAGGTTGTAGCTCAAAGATAGTTTAGTAAGCATTTAATTTGAACTGAGAGAGTGAGTTTAGTTTTTTATTTTATTTTATTTTATTTTCATTTTTTTTTTTGAGACAGAGTCTTGCTCTGTCGCCCAGGCGGGAGTGCAGTGGCCGGATGTCAGCTCACTGCAAGCTCCGCCTCCCGGGTTTATGCCATTCTCCTGCCTCAGCCTCCCGAGTAGCTGGGACTACAGGCGCCCGCCACCTCGCCCGGCTAGTTTTTTGTATTTTTTAGTAGAGACGGGTTTCATCTTGTCAGCCAGGATGGTCTCGATCTCCTGACCTCGTGATCCACCCGTCTCGGCCTCCCAAAGTGCTGGGATTACAGGCTTGAGCCACCGTGCCCGGCCGAGTTTAGTTTTTTATTACAGGGTGGGGCTTGTGATCAGATTTTTTTTGTTGTTGTTGTGGTAAAATATGCATAACATAAAATTTATCATTTTAACTATTTTTAAGGGTAAAATTCATTGGCATCAGTACATTCACAGTGTTGTGCAACTATCACCACTATTTCCAGAATATTTTCATCAACCCAAATAGAAATTCTGTAACCATTAAGCAATAATTCCCCTTTCTCTCCTCCCACAGCCCCTGAATCTACTTTCTGTTTCTATAAATTTGCCTAGTCTAGATACTTCATATAAATGGAATCACAATATTTGACCTTTTGGAGTTCAGTAGATATTTCTGCTTTTCTACTCTAGGGATTGTATGTTTAAATAGTGGTCTTTGCATATCTTTTGATGGTATGTTTTATCTATTAAAAAATTTAAGTGATATATGTATATATTTATTTGTAACATACATGTATTCTGTACTAACATATACATTATAAAATATGCATAAAATCTTAAAAGAATATTAAAATAAATGTTATTTTGAAATATCAGTATCTTTTGATGACTTCCTGCTGTCGTTAGCTTGTATCTCAAGGTTTAAAACTTTGTCTTATTTCTTATCAGATTTTATTGGATGGTCATTGTATATTTCTACTGATAAAGAGTTCTTTGTATGGGTAGAAAGTGGCAGCTCTGCCATTTTTTTGTGTTTGAATTATTAGTATTTACTTCAGTGTTTTTATTAAGAATTTTTTGCTGGGCGCGAGTGCTCACGCCTTAACCAGCACTTGGATGAGGCCGAGACGGGCGGATCACGAGGTCAGAGAGATTCGAGACCCATCCTGGCTCACACGGTGGAAAACCCTGTCTCTACTAAAATACAAAAAAAGAAAACTAGCCGGGCGAATGTGTGCGGGCGCCTGTATTCCAGACTCGGGGAGCTGAGGCGGGAATGGCATAAACCGGGAGGCGAGTTTGCAGTGATGCTGAGATGGCCACTGCATTCCAGCCTGGGGACAGAGCGGACTCCGTTCAAAAAAAAAAAAAAAAAAAAAAAAAAAAAAAAAAAAAAAAAAGAATTTTTCTTTTTTTTGGAACAGGGTCTCACTCTGTCGCCCAGCTGGAGTCCATGGGGTGATCATGGTGATATGGCTTTTGGCTGTTCCCCACACAAATCTCATCTTGAATTTTAGTTTCATCATCCCACAATATCGTAGAGGCATCCTAGGGAGATAATTGAATCATGGGGGTGGTTTTCCCCATGTTGGTCTCATGATAGTGGTTCCCTTGTGATTGAATGGTTTTATAAGTGCCTGCCATTTTCCTGCTAGCAGTCATTCTCGTGCCTTGCTGCCATGTAGGATGAGGCTTTTTGTTCCTCACCTCTTGCTTTCTCCATGATTTGAGGCCTCCCAGGCCATGTTGAAACTGTGAGCCATTCAACCTCTTTTTATTAAACTATCCCTAGTCTTGAGTATATATTTTTAGGAGTCATGAAAACAGTTAATACAACAGTCACGCAGCTCTCAATCTCTTGGCTCAAGCGTCCTCCCACTTCAGCCTCTTCCAGTAACTGAGATTACAGGCATTTGCACCACGACCACGTGTCTGTGGTCCTGTACTCTAGAGGGTTGATGGTGGTGTGGATCACTTAAGATCAGGAGGTCAAGGGTACATTGAGCATGAATGTGCCACTGCACTTCAGCCTGGGTGACAAAAAGGAAGATCGTCTGAAAAACATATATATTATAGCCCAAGAAAAGATCCTTTCTCTCTTCCTTACCCCTCTGTTTATCCCCTGCCTCTTGTCCTTCCTCCCCTGTAGTTGGAATACTCTTGTTATGTGCCTGGGATTCTTTAGGGTCTTCCCAGTTTAGTGCTTTTTCCCCTATCTGGATAGACTATACTTTTAATTCTTTTTAAATCCAAAATAGGACTTTTTAGGAAAATCAAGAACGAGATACATTGAGGGTTTCATGCCCTCATTGCTATAAAGGAAACTACCTAAATGGTATTTAAATTTCTTTTTGTTTTTCTAGTCCCCTGTCGCATGTTGGAATGTTTAATCATTTTAAGTCGGGCAGTGCTTCTTTGCTTGCATGAATGACTGGGGAAGGAAAATAGAGAAGTAATCCCAGTGGGGTTAGTTCAACCATTCAGAGCGGACTTGGCAACTTTTTTTTTTTTGCAAAGGGACCAGATAGTAATTTTTTATGCTTTGAGGGCCATATGGTCTCTGGTCAATTTACCAGCATTTGCTGTTGTAGAGTGAAAGGCAGCCTAGACAATGGAACAAATGGATGTGTGATGGTTCCAGTCAAACTTTATTTAGTGGAACAGACGGCAGGCTGAATTTGCATCCTATGCACTCACACTATCTGTTGTGAGGACTCTCCCCCCTCTTCCCTTAAATTTTATAGATGGACTTTTGCTTAAAATACAATAAAAGTGAATTATTGGATGAATAAAAACATAATGTTTAAATTTTAGATTACAGCCGCAAATTACATTTCAACATATATCATGGTATGTATGACATAGGAAAGAAACAATTAGAAAGACTGTGAAAGTTTTACTTGTGAAGGTATATTCTATCTATTAATATGAGAATTGCTGCTATAGCTCCTTTTGTCCATTCTGTATACAACGAAACACAAGTCGATTGCAAAATTGCAGCTCTCCTTTATTAATGGCTTACTGTAAACAAACAATTGTATATATGGATATTTAACAATTTTATATGACATTTGCTCTTATGCTATTACTTTATCTAATTAGGTTGGATTGATGACAGTACTGCTCACAAGAGATAAGTTATTTGTATTATGCTGCCTATTTTTGTTTTAAAACACTCAGATTGAGAAACCAGATTTTAAATATGTTGCTGTGAACTGAAGACATTTAGATTTAAAGAAATTTTCGCAAGCTCAGGATACTTCATGGTTTAACTTTTTTCAGGTGAAGCACAGTGATTTTTTCCAGGAATTCATTTTCATATCTTCATCTAGTAGTCAATTCAATAATTTATCCTGGGAATTATAGTTAAATTAAATTATCTTCTCATGAAAATAGGTTGTAGATCCACAAATTTCTTTTATATGCATCTTCTTTTGGTGGAAAAAAATTAAAAATATTTTGATCAAATTTGTAAGGTTAGTGGTAATTTTTCAACAAATGTACAATACTGATTATACCTACTTCATTGAAAATTATGGAAGAAAAAAAAGGAAAAGGCTGGGTGCGGTGGCTCACGCCTGTAATCCCAGCACTTTGGGAGGCGGAGGCGGGCGGATCACTTGAGGCCGGGAGTTTGAGACTAGTCTGGCCAACATGGTGAAACCGCATCTTACTAAAAATATAAAAATTAGCCAGGTGTGGTGGTGGGCATCTGTAATCCTAGCTACTTGGGAGGCTGAGGCAGGAGAATCACTTGAACCTAGGAGGCGGAGGTTGCAGTGAGCTGACAGCATGCCACTGCTCTCCAGTCTGGGTGACAGAGTGAGACTCCATCTCAAAAAAAAAAAAAAAATTATGGAAAATGTCCCAAATATCTGTAGAAGCTCTGATCTTTTCATGCTATTAGCATTTTTTTTTTTTTTTTTTTTTTGCCCTTTGATCTTATTGGTCATTGAGAAATACTTGTATGCCCTTCTTACAAGTAGGTATGAAGATTATTAAAAATACCAAATATATAAGACAAATCCAACTGTCCAATTCACATCTTTAAAATATTAGGACCAAACTTTTTTATCTTTCAGAAACACTAAGAATTCGTTTCATTGTTCATTTTCAACTGTGTTTCTCCTTGACAACCATGGAACTTCAATTTGTAGTAACAGTAGTGTACAATTAGTTTTCATATCCTCTCTCAGTGAAGAGAATACTCTCTAATACATTGCATTAGCCTTTAAGTAATTCACAATTACACTATTAATGGTCACTAAACGTACTGTTTAGACAGGTGTTTTTAAAAAAAAAAAAAAATTATACCATGAGTTTCCCAATGAAGGAAACAATGCGTTCATTTACACTCTGGAGTAAATGACTTAATCTGGATAACTGCTCCAGAATACTTTCTTGTCATTACAATTGCACCATCAGAATATACTGTTACGCAAAATTTAAACTCCAAATCATGTTTATTGACTTATAATTTTTCATAGATTTGTACAGTTTAGAAATCATTATGTTTGACAGTGAAGCGGAAAAATAATTCTTCCTTCACAGCACCATCATGTTCAGATCACACATATACCAAGGAAATGCCATACTCTCTTTGCATTTATTAAGTTTCAATTAAAAACACGTCACTAAATTTCTTTGTTCTATGAATTGGTCTTCCGTGTCATTAACCAGTTCTTGAATTCATCAAACTATGATGTCATTGGAAATTGGTTCTTTATTGCAGATTCACTGAATATTTCCAAGCAAACATCTTTGGTGGAATTTTTCCCTAATGTCTGTGTGTGTGTATGTGTGTGTGTGTGTGTTTATATACTGTATTAGCATCCTGAAGAGCTATTGTATAAAAAAGCCTGAAAACACTAACACTTACGTGAAATAACAAACATTTGCTTCTGTTGGCTTTGCAATTCACTACTTTTTATTTCAAATTATTTTTTTGTTTTGAACGTCTGTATGTTTTTTGCATAAATGCTACTTGGGTTTTGTTGGTTTTATAGTTTCATAGCCAGTACATCTCTGCAAATAACCCATAGTGGTTTTAAACTTTGCTGCCAATCATACTTTTGTGTAAAATAGTATACAGTCATTAGTCTTTAGTTATTTGAAATTACTTTCATTGTTGTTTAGTTTACTACCTCTGCCTCATTTAGAGACGTTTTATCTTTTTTTGCCAAAGAAAGCCCATTAAGCTTTTTCTGATTGTAAATTAGGTATAAAAATACCTATTTACTTCCTTAATGTAGCTAAAAATGTTAAATTATAAATTATAGGCTGATTACAATTTAAATGATGACACAATGACAGATTATGAAAATATGCTTACATTTTCTCAGATTTAAATTTTTTATTTTTTTATTTTTTAGAGCTGGAGTCTTACTCTGTCACCCAGTCTGAAGTGCAGTAGTGCAGTCTTGGCTCACTGCAGCCTCAATCCCCTGGGCTCAAGTGATTTTCCCTCCTCAGCATGCAACACCACTGGCGGCACCATGTGTGACACCATGTCCCGCTAATTTTTTTTTTTGAGGCGGAGTCTCGCTCTGTCGCCCGGACTGGAGTGCAGTGGCCCGATCTCAGCTCACTGCAAGCTCCGCCTCCCGGGTTTGCGCCATTCTCCCACCTCAGCCTCCCGAGTAGCTGGGACTACAGGCGCCCGCCACCTCGCCCAGCTAGTTTTGTATTTTAGTAGAGACGGGGTTTCACTGCGTTAGCCAGGATGGTCTCGATCTCCTGACCTCGTGATCCGCCCGTCTCGGCCTCCCAAAGTGCTGAGATTACAGGCTTGAGCCACCGCGCCCGGCCTGTCCCGCTAATTTTTAAGTTTTTGTAGAGACAAAGTCTCGCTTTGTTGCGCAGGCTGGTCTTAAACTCTTGGATTCAAGTGATCCTCCCACTGTGGCCTCCCAAAATGTTGGGATTACAGGCATGAGCCACTGTGCCCAGCAAGATTTTTAAAATATTTCCATTATAGCTGACAAACTAACTGATGTCAAATTGCTTAAAACTTTCTAAATGCTTACTCTCAATTTCTGTACTTGCCTGTTATGTATCAGTAACAATCAGTTGGAGGACCTTTGTTCTAATCTAGAGACTAATAGAAGGCCATTGTAGCAAGAAGGGGTGTTCTGACTCTTATGTTACTTTTCTTAGAGTAGATATTCTGGGCTTTTGGTAAAACCCAATTATAGTTTTCATTTGCTGTATTTGAGATTCAGTGGGACAATTTTTTCCTCATATTTGTGAATGGAGACATAATGATCAACAAATATAAAGGGACTTTAAGCAGGCAATTTGCAGATGTACCCATTATCTCCCCATGTGGATACGGAAAGGCTTGTTTAAGGACAGCAGCCTTAGTTTATGTCTTATTTGTTCACCTGATACTGAAAAACCATTATGGGGGCCTGGGTTCCTATGTCTATTTTACGATTACTCCAGTGTTCTCCCACAAAAGGAATTATTTAAGAGCCTTATATATTCAGCAGCTATAGTTCAAATCCGTTGTAATAAAGGTGACCCATCCCATATATGTTTATAGTAATCTTCTTTCTATATGGTTTATAAATGTACATATATGTCTGCATATATCTCTATATCAATCTAAATATATCTTTTTCACTTATTTCTACATATCATTGAATTGCTTAATGACTTTTTATGGAACCTTGGAGCTAGAAGTGGTGTGAAGGTCATATGGTCCAGCCCTCTTTTTAATATGGAGGCTGGCAAACTAGGGCTGTCTTGCCTGACATTTGTTTTTGTAAGTAAAGTTTTGTTGGACCACGGCTACACTTGTTTGTTTACATATTGTCTATGGCTGCCTTCTCACTATAATAGTATATTAGGGTAGTTGCCATGGAGATCTTATGGCCTGCAAAGCCAAAAATATTTACTCTCTGGCCTTTTACAGAAAAGTTTACTGACTTCTTATATAGAGAGGCCTGACAACTTCTACCTGAATTCATTCAATGACAGTATTTCACTATCTCTCAAAGCATTCAGCTTATAGTTACTTGCTATTTATCTTGAGCAAAACTTTTTAAAGAAACCTCCCTTGCATAAATGATAGTCTTTTAGGAATTTGAAGACAACTTTTATACTTCTTATCTCTTTCTAGTAGTCTACATCCCATTCCCAGTCTTTCCAATCCTAAAAATTTGTAGTTTATTCAGTTCACACGTGAATGTCCTATGAAACTCAGTTTTAAACCGAAAGGTTTAAATTTACCTATCTTGTTTCCTGTCATTATTCTTCAGACATTGCTACAGAAATCAGAACCCAATTTAATATTGTTGTGGGTATGAGACAGTTTCTTTCATGTTGTAATTTTTTCCTTAAAGTTTTACTATGTACTTCATATATACTGGGCACTCAACTGTGTTATTATTACTTTAAATATGTGCTAAGTTGCATTATCTTTTAGACAGTGTTATCACATTAATGGTTCTTAATGAGCTCAGGCTCAAAAGCCACTAAGTTTTTTACATATCTTGCTATTAAATCAGATCTTCACTATCCTATGCTGAACCCATGGCAGGACTTTTACTTCTTTGAGATTCTGTTGTATTAGGTTTATTCTATTGTGTCAGTATGTTGAGAAGTTTTAGCATCTTGATTCTGTTATTTAAATATTTATTGTTCTTAGCTCTTTGTCATGTGAGAATTTGATAGCAATGGGTTACTCAATCAGCATCTTGCTATGTTTGTGTGGTCGTTATCGAATCCAAGTGAAATTGTTCTGGGAATTTTTCTTAGAGTTTATGGTAGATTGAATTATTGCTCAGCAAATATTCATTTCCCACCCTTTCTCTTGAGGTGAAGTATACATACATCCCTGTCTTACTGACTTTAGACTTGGTCATATGGCTTGCTTGGACTAGTAGAATGGAGATGGAATTAACTGTAAAGCCATTTCTAAAATGAGGCTTTAAGAGGCATGGCAAGTTATTTCCAGCTGTTTTGTACTTCTAGCACTTACTGTAAGAAGAACTTGACCCAGGTAACTATTTCAGACGGGGTCCTAGAGTGAAAGATATGTGAAGGAGACCTGAACTTGACCTGCAACCTAAAGCAGAGATGTTCTAGCCAACTTGCAGATTCATGAGCAGAAGTTAGCATTTATTGTTTTAATCCATTTGCATTTTTTGAATTGTTACAGAGCATTGATTCAGCAATAGCTAGCCCATACACAGCTAACCTAGCCATTCTGTTTTGCAGGAATTATCTCTGAAATGCCAAGTACCCGTAAATAACAAGTTAAGCCAGTACTAGACTATCATGAACCTTGGCTTAAGGGAGATCAGAGGTAACTTTTGGGTCCCATATGTGTGTCAGTACATGGCATGAGCTGAGGGATCCTGCTGAAGAAAGGAACTACAATTGGCTAAACAGGATATACAGAAATACCCTAGTGCCTCAAAGACTTTGGGTCAGGTTTCTACTTTTTGCAGTTTGATTTGCTACCATTGTCAAGTTTTTCTGTTACTTTCTGTTCTGTTTTCTTGTTCCTCCTTGTTTTTTTTTTTTTTTTTTAACTTCCTACCTTTTTAGAAATAACTCATGTTTTCACAGACAGTATGTGCTACATAAAGAAATAACATAGAATAAGACCATTAGCGTTCTAATTCTGGCTCCACCATTTGTTAACATAATCACCCTACATAAATTACTTAAGCCATTTCCCCTTCTACATAGTGGGGTTAATAAGTAACTCACAGTTGTTGCTAAGCTTAAATGAGATAACAAAGTCATTAGCTCACAATCGTTTGTATATACAGTCATTAGCAAATATTTACTGAGTAAATTCTGAGGGATACAGTGCTTTGCACATTATAAAAAAGTCAATACATTTTATAGCATTTTGATAGTCCTAGACCTAGAAAGTACTTGTTGGGGTCACATTGATGCCAAATGAAAGGAAAGGAGAAGGGGGTTCTAATCCCATTTCTGGAAGAAAGAGCATAAATATTTGCCGTCAGAAATCACAGAACAGTTTTTAGATGTTTTTTATGTTATTTGATAGGTTAATACTTTGTTTCCGGATTTCTGTTTGCATTATCCTTGGCAGTGGCTAGGTACTGTCAATGACCAGTATTTTTTGTTCTATCTGGGGATGTGAATCCAAAACAAAGGATAGAATTTCTTGTGCTCTTTTTTTCTCTCAGTTAATTTTCTGAAAATATAATCCCAAGTACAAATCATGCCATTGAGTATTATGGGGGATCATATTCTTTTCTTATAACCTTGAATAAGATGCAGTAAAAACAGTGAAGCTGACCACTTTTCTTCCCTATCATTTAGGTATGTAACTTCTACCAGATACTTTGACATCCTGTTTCATAAGAATCTTTTTCTTTAATTAAAAAAAAATGATAGTTTTAACAATTCAAATAATATGGGTAGTACATGGAATAAAATTAATTGCCTTGTTTTTTTTTTTTTAATTTACCCTCATTGTTGGTATAAATCTTTTCCTTTTATGAGTACTCATTTAATGAGTAGTTTTCCTTTATAAAAAAGTAGAATTATATTCACATTTATTCTGCATCTTGTCTTTTAATAGTATTTTTATCATTGATAAAAGTATCATTGATATTTTCCCAAAGTGAATACAGAAAAACCTCATTTTATTGACAGCGTCATAGTTCATATTGTGAATATAAATTGTTTAACATCCACATATTTTGATCTACATTCTATTGATTTAAGTTGTTTAAAACAATACTGTGACTGGGCATGGTAGCTTATGATTGTAATCTCAAGATTTTGGGAGGCAGAGTTCAAGACCAGCCTGGGCAACATGGTGAAATCCCTGTCTTAATCAATCAGTCAATAAACAAACAAATATACATACTACAATAAACGTACTTATTTATCTTGTTATACTTGTGCTTTTATTTTAGCAATTCTGAAAATGGCTTTGTTGTAAGCGAAGTCTATCTGTATTTAAAAATTTAATAGTTATTACTGGTAAAACATTTTAAAACTTGATTACTAATGGATAAAAATTTAAAATGCTATACCAATTTATATTTCTACTAATAATTTATAGTAATGTAGTGCATCCTGTCTTACCAGGAGTGGATACTGCGAGTCATTAAATTTTTGCCAACCTGGGCCAAAAATGATACCTAATATTGTTTCCTTTCTATGAAAATTGATATTCAGGTATATTCCAATGTTTGTAGCAATTTACAATACATTTTTGCTGTATTGGCCATTCATATGTTTTTTATTATTAATTGTTTTCTTTTTAAAATCAATTCATAAGGCTTTTCAAAAATTCTTGTAGAGGCTGGAGATGGTGGCTTACACCTGTAATCCCAGTACTTTGGGAGGCCAAGGTGGGAGAATTGCTTTAGCACAGGAATTCGATTATAGCCTGGGCAAGATGGCGAGACCCCTGTCTTTACAAAAAATTAAAAAATCAGCATGGCGTGGTGGTTTACCAAAATGGAAAAGAACAATTAAGCAAATAGAAAATTTAAATTATACATTACTTGACAGGTTGCCCAGAAAAGTGGATAGGATGATAAATACTTGCTTATGGAAACTGATAATATGTATCTTCACTACTTGACCAAGGCTTTTAGTGATTTAATCTGTGATGAAGAGAAGTAAAGATTCCTTCATGATAAAATCTCTCAACAGACTGGGCATAGAAAGAACATACCTCAGCATAGTAAAGGCTATATATGACAGATGCACAGCTAACATCATACTGAATGGGGAAAAGTTGAAAGCCTTTCCTTTAAGAAGTGGAATAAGACAAGGATGCCCACTTTCACCAATCCTATTCAGCATTGTGGCGGAAGTTCTAGCCAGAGCATCAGGCAAGAGAAAGAAATTCAAGGCATCTAAATAGGAAAAGAGAAAGTCAAATTGTCCTTCTTTGCAGATGACATGACCTAATATATAGAAAAACCTAAAAATTCCAACAAAAAACTCTTAGAACTGAAAAATGAATTCAGTAGAATTGCAGGATACAAAATCAACATACAAAAAATCAGTAGCATTTCTATACACCAATAATGAACTAGGAGAAAAATAAATCAAGAAAGCCTCAAATTTATAATAGCTAGAAAAAAAGTAAAATTCCTAGAAATAAATTTAACCAAGGAGATGAAAGACCTACATACAACAAAAAAACCGCAAAACACTGATGAAAAAAATTAAAGAGAACACACAAAATGGAAACGTATCTCATGCTTATGGATTGGAAGAATGAACATTGTTAACATGACCAGTCTACCCCAAGCAATCGACAGATTCAGTGCAGTCTCTTATCAAGATACTAGTGACATTCTTCACAGAAATCGAAAAAACAATTCTAAAAATTGTATGGAACCACAGAAGACCTCAAATAGCCAAAGCAGTCCTGAGCAAAAAGAACAAAGCTGGAATCATCACAGTACCTGACTTCAAAATATACTACAAAGCTATTGTAACCAAAACAGCATGGTATTGATATAAATACAGACACATAGACCAATGGGACAGAATAAGGAACCTAGAAATAAACTCACATATTTACTGCCAACTGATTTTTGACAAAGGTGCCAATAACTTATATTGGGGAAAGGATACCATCTTTAATAATGCTGCTGGGAAAACTGAATATCCATATGCAGAAGAATGACCCCTGTCTTTCACCAGATACAAAAATAATCCCAGCTGGGTGTGGTGGCTCATGCCTGTAGTCCCAACATTTTGGGAGGCTGAGGTGGGTGGATCACCTGAGGTCAGGAGTTCAAGATCAGCCTGGCCAATATGGTGGAACCCCGTCTCTACTAAAAATACAAAAATTAATTGACTGTGGTGGTGGGCACCTGTAATCCCAGCTACTTGGGAGGCTGAGACAGGAGAATCACTTGAACCCAGGAAGCAGAGGTTGCAATGAGCTGAGATCGTGCCACTGCACTCCAGCCTGGGTGACAAGCAAGACTACGTCTCAAAAACGTAAATAAATAATAATCTCAAAATGGATTAGACTTAAACCTAGGACCCAAAACTATAAAACTACTAAAATAACACATAGAGGAAACACTCCAGGACATTGGCCTAGGCAAAGATTTTATGGCTAAAACCTCAAAAGCATGGACAACAAACCAAAACACAAAATTGAAAAGTGGGACTATATTAAACTAAAAAGTTTCTGCACATCAAAGAAACAGTCAACATAGTGAAGAGACAACCTGTAGAATGGGAGAAAGTATTTGCAAGTATTCGTTTAATAAAGGACCAATATCCAGAATATACAAGAAACTCAACAGCAAACAAACAAACAACAACAAAAAAACTCCACAAATTATCCCATTAACAAGTTGGCAAAGGATCTGAATAGACATTTCTCAAAAGAAGACATACACATGGCCAGTAGATATATGAAAAAATGCTCAGCATCACTAATCATCAGGGAAATGAAAATCAAAACCACAATGAGATATCATCTTACCTCAATCAGAATGGTGATTATTAAAAAGAACAACAAAACACTGTTGGCAAGGATGCAGAGAAAAGGTAACTCATATATTGTTGGTAGGAATGTAAATTAGTATAGCTACTATGGAAAACAGTATGGAAGTTTCTCAAAAAACTAAAAATAGAACTACCATATGATCCAGCAATCCCATTACTGGATATTTATCCAAAGAAAGAAAGTCAGTTTATCAAAGGGATATCTGCACCCCCATGTTTGTTGCAGCACTATTCATAGTAGCCAAGTTATGGAATCAACCTAAGTGTCCATCAACAGATGAATGAACAAAGAAAATATGGTTTGTATACACAATGGAATACTATTTGGCCACAAAAAAGAATGAAGTTCTGTCATTTACAGCAACATGGATGGAACTGGAGGTCATTATGTTAAGCGAAATAAGCCAGGCACAGAAAGACAAATATCACATGTTCTCACTCACTGATATGTGGGAGCTAAAAAAAGTTGCTGTCATGGAGATTGAGAGTAGAACAATAGTTTCCAAAGCAGGGGGGAACAGTTTGTGGGAAGATTGAAGAGAAGATTGGTTAATGGGCACAAATATACAGTTAAATGAGGAATACGTTTTAGTATTTTATAGCACAGTCAGATTACTGTAATCAACAACAATATATCTTCCGAAATAATTAGAATACATGATTTGAAATGTTTGCAATATGAAGAAATGATAAATGTTTGAGATGATAAATTTCCTAAATACCTTGATTGGATCATTACATATTGAATATGTTTGTCAAAATATCATGTGTACCCCTTAAATGTGTACAATTATTATGTAACAATAAAAAATTGTGAAAACCAAAAGTTTATTCATTTCTGTTTATATCTTATTGACAAGGGAAGGCATCACCAACAGAATAGACTTGATACTGATGAGAAGGTAGATCTCCTCAACAAGGAGACTTGGGAAGGAGAGTGGAATAAACTGTGTATGGTGTTTGAGAAATACACACACAAATGTGTATCTGTGTGTACGTGTTTATGCATCTCACATGTATTGTAATAGTGCCCTTAATGAAAACACTCTGCCTCTGGCAAAAAACAAAAAACAAAACACCCTATCTTCTTGTTTTTCCACATGACTGTGAAACAATTACAGCTTCTACCAGGAGCGCTTCTCCTGTTCCTGGGAAAAGAGCTGGGTTGGCTGGCATTTGCATAATCGTCTTTAGGGCCATTGTGGGCGGGTTTGGGCTGCAGACACAGAGCTGCAGACTGGCCACCTGTCCAAAACAAATGAACTCAGCCTTTGTGTAACATTATGTGGTTCTCCACAGTGTTATTTCTGAGTAATGGATAATTTGGTTAAAATAATATGAAACTATTATTTAGCAAATATTTGTGTTCAACATTTTGCTGGGAGAAAATGTTTTCTTTTCCACTGGCACAACTATGTATTTCCATACCCTCTTTAGTATAGTTTTATAACTGCTTTTGTGATACCGTCCTCATGAATATTAATTAGGGATATGAAAATTTAAAAAGAAACTTCAAAATGATTTGTATTAATTCTTCTATAAATTATAAATTAATTGTTGTCTAACTTTTTCTAGCAGTCTGATTACTTATGTGGAGTAATTAAACACTTAAAGTCATCAAAAAAGAAGACACGCCGGGCGCGGTGGCTCAAGCCTGTAATCCCAGCACTTTGGGAGGCCGAGATGGGTGGATCACGAGGTCAGGAGATCGAGACCAACCTGGCTAACACG